>NW_017675141.1:51138-74615 GCF_001879085.1 Nicotiana attenuata
GAGAGGATCAGGAGGTTTGTTGATGGCCTCACCTACCAGCTTTGGGTTCTCGATGACTAGGGAGAGGGTGTCAGGTGCGTACATTTGAGGAGGTTGTGGATATTGCTCGAGATATTGAGTCAGTCGTCGCCAGGAGCGCGAGGAGAGGGAGGCCAAGAGGCCTCGTGGTCATGGTAGTTATGGGGGTGCTCCTTCGAGGGGCCAATTTCAGCACGGCAGAGGCCGTCAGTTCAATCATGCTCAGTCAGCTCGCCCAGGTTATCGTGCGGAATCATCAGGCCATGGTTCTCACGGTTCTCAGTAGGGTCATTCTTCACTTAGTGCTTTCCAGCCCAGGGTTCGTCCCGTGCTCCATTAGTTCAGGATTCTTCTATGCTAGGTGTGTCTGCTAGTCATTCCGGTGCTAGGGGTTCGCATCAGTCCCCGTCTCCAGCACCCGGGAGTTGTTATGAGTGTGGAGAGATGGGTCACTTGTGGAGGCAGTGCCCTCGTCGTTCTCAGCAGAGGGGTCAGTCATCAGCCTCAGCCCCAGCCACTTCACCACCCACCCAGCTAGCTAGGGGTGGGGGACAGTCATTTAGGGGTCGCCCCAGATGGGGAGGTTGATCCGGTGGTGGTCAGGCTCGCTTCTATGCTCTTTCAGCTAGGCTTGATGCGATTGCTTCAGATGGGTGATTACAGGTATTATCTCATTCTGCCGCAGGGATGCTTCTGTGTTATTTGACCCTGGTTCTACTTTCTCTTATGTGTCGTCTTATTTTGCCCATTATCTGGATATGCCCTGCGAGTCCCTTGTTTCTTCTGTTCATGTTTCTACGTCGGTGGGCGATACTGTTGTGGTAGACCGTGTGTACCGGTCGTGTGTTGTGTCTATTGGGGGTTTGGAGACCCGAGTGGATCTATTGTTATTATGTATGGTGGACTTCGATGTTATTTTGGGCATGGACTAGTTATTTCTGTGCCGGGCTATTCTGGACTGTCATGCCAAGACAGTGACTTTGGCTATGCCTGGTGTGCCATAGATTGAGTGGCGAAGTTCGATTGATTATGTTCCCAGCAGAGTGATTTCTTTCTTAAAGGCCCAGCGTATGGTTGGGAAAGGTTGTCTTTCATATCTAGCCTTTGTGAGGGATGTTGGTGCAGAGACTCCCAGTATTGATTCTGTTCCAGTTGTGAGGGACTTTCCCGACGTATTTCCTGCAGACCTGCCGGGTATGTCACCGGACAGGAATATAGATTTTGGTATTGACCTGGTCCCGGGCACTCAGCCCATTTCTGTTCCACCATATCGTATGGCACCAGCGGAGCTGAAGGAGTTAAAGGAGTAGCTTCAGGAACTCTTGGATAAGGGGTTCAATCATCCTAGTGTGTCGCCGTGGGGTGCGCCGGTTCTCTTTGTGAAGAAGAAGGATGGCACGATGAGAATGTGCATTGATTACAGGCAGTTGAATAAGGTAACAATTAAAAATAAGTATCCTTTGCCTCGTAGTGATGATTTGTTCGACCAGCTTCAGGGAGCGAGAGTATTCTCTACGATTGATCTCCGCTCAGGCTATCAACAGTTGAAGATCAGGGACTCAAACATTGTTGAGACAGCTTTTAGGACCCGGTATGGTCATTATGAGTTCTTGGTGATGTCTTTCGGGCTGACCAATGCCCCAGTAGCGTTCATGCATTTGATGAACAGTGTGTTCCGACCGTATCTCGACTCGTTTGTCATAGTCTTCATTGATGATATTCTGGTGTTCTCGCGTAGTCAGGAGGAGCACGCAGAGCATTTGAAAATGGTGTTGTAGAGATTGAGAAAGGAGAAGCTTTATGCAAGGTTCTCCAAATGTGAGTTCTGGCTCAGTTCCGTGGCTTTCTTGGGGCACGTGGTGTCCAGCGAGGGTATTTAGGTGGACTCGAAGAAGATAGAGGCGGTTCAGAGTTGGCCTAGACAGTCCTCAGCTACAGAGATTCGCAGTTTTCTCGGCTTGGTGGGTTATTATCGCCATCTTGTTCAGGGATTCTCGTCCATTGCATCGCCCTTGACCAAGTTGGCTCAGAAGGGTGTTTCATTTCAGTGGTCTGACGAGTGTAAGGAGAGCTTTCAGAAGCTCAAGACTGCCTTGACCACAACTCCAGTGTTAGTATTGCCATCAGCTTCAGGTTCTTACACCGTGTATTGTGATGCTTCGGGAGTTGGTATTGGGTGTGTTCTGATGCACAAGGGTAGTGTTATTGCTTATGCTTCTCGTCAGTTGAAGCCTCATGAGAAGAACTACCCTGTTCATGATTTGGAGTTGGCTGCCATTGTTCACGCATTGAAGATTTGGAGGCGTTATTTGTGTAATGTGTCTTGTGAGGTGTATACCGATCATCGTAGCCTCCAGCACTTGTTCAAGCAGAAGGATCTCAATTTGAGGCAGCGGAGGTGGTTAGAGTTGCTTAAGGATTATGACATTACTATTTTGTATCACCCGGGGAAGGCCAATGTAGTGGCGACGCTTTGAGTAGAAATGCAGTGAGTATGGGGAGTTTGGCGTATATTCCAGTTGGGGAGAGACCTCTTGCAGTTGATGTTCAGGCTTTGGCCAATCGGTTCGTGAGGTTGGATATTTCGGAGCCTAGTAGGGTATTGGCTGGTGTGATTTCTCGGTCTTCCCTATATGAGCACATCAAAGAGCACCAGTATGGTGATCCACATTTGCTTGTCCTTAAGGACAGAGTTCAGCATGATGATGCCAGGGATGTGACTATTGGAGATGATGGGGTGTTGAGGATGCAGGGCCGAATTTGTGTGCCTAACATGGATGGGCTTCGGGAGTTGATTCTGGATGAGGCCCATAGTTTGCGGTATTCTATTCATCCAGGAACCGCGAATATGTATCAGGATTTGAGATAGCATTATTGGTGGAGAAGAATGAAGAAAGATAAATTGGGATTTGTAGCTCGGTGTCTCAATTGTCAGCAGGTGAAATATGAGCATCAGAGACCGGGTGGCCTGCTTCAGCGGATGGATATTCCAGAGCGGAAGTGGGAGCGGATCACTATGGACTTTGTAGTTGGACTCCCACGGACTTTGAAGAAGTTCGATGCTATTTGGATGATTGTAGATCGACTGACCAAGTCCGCGCACTTCATTCCTATTTGTACTACTTATTCCTCTGAGCGGTTAGCAGAGATATATATCTGGGAGATTGTTCGGGTGCATGGTGTCCCAGTTTCCATCATTTCAGATAGGGGCACTCAGTTTACTTCACAGTTTTGGAAGTTTGTACAGCGAGAGTTGGGCACTCAGGTTGAGTTGAGCACAGCTTTTCACCCTCAGACGGACAGACAGTCCGAGCGCATTATTTAGATATTAGAGGATATGTTACGCACTTATGTTATTGATTTCGGAGGGTCATGGGATCAGTTCCTACCGCTCGTGGAGTTTGCCTATAATAACTACTACCAGTCGAGTATTCAGATGGCTCCATATGAGGCTTTGTATGGGAGACGGTGTAGATCCCCAGTGGGTTGGTTTGAGCCGGGTGAGGCCAGGCTATTGGGTATAGATTTGGTGTAGGATGCTTTAGACAAGGTGAAGGTGATTCAAGAGAGACTTCGTACAGCGCAGTCGAGACAAAAGAGCTATGCTGACAGGAAGTTCGTGATGTGTCCTATATGGTTGGTGAGAAGGTTCTGTTGAAGGTTTCACCCATGAAGGGAGTTATGAGGTTTGGAAAGAAGGGTAAATTGAGTCCACGATTTATTGGACCTTTTGAGGTACTTCGGAGGGTTGGGGATGTGGCTTATGATCTTGCTTTGCCACCCAGCCTGTCAGGTGTGCACTGGGTATTCCATGTTTCTATGCTCCGGAAGTATATTGGAGATCCGTCTCATGTTTTGGATTACAGCACGGTCCAGTTGGAGGGTGATTTGACTTATGATGTGGAGCCAGCAGCTATTTTAGAGCGTCAGGTTTGAAAGTTGAGGTCAAAAAATATAGCTTCGGTGAAAGTGCAGTGGAGAGGTCGGCCCGTGGAGGAGGCTACCTGGGAGACCGAGTAGGAGATGCAGAGCAGATATCCTCACCTATTCGAGGCTTCAGGTACGTTTCATGACTCGTTCGAGGACGAACGTTTGTTTAAGAGGGGGAGGATGTGACGACCCGGCCGGTCGCCTCATGATTTACTGCTCAGTTTTCCCCATTTCTGCTTCTTTTTACTTTAATTATCTGTCTTATATGTGATCAGGTTGGTTGGCTCGGGTTCGGACAGGTTTTGAGAATGTTTGAGGCACTTAGTCTCTTTTAAGAAGGCGTAAGTTGGAAAAGTCAACCGGATGTTGACTTATGTGCTAGAGGGCTCGGATGTGAGTTCCGATGGTTCGGATAACTTCGTGAGACGATTTGGGAGTTTCTGGCGTTTTTGGCATTTTCCGGTCGATAGGTGAGATTTTGATATAGGGTTCGGAATGGAATTTTGGAATTTGCAGTAGCTTCGTTATGTCATTTGGGATGTGCGTGCAATATTTCAGGTCATTTAGACGTGGTATGGTTGAGTTTTTGATCAAAAGTGGAATGCGGAAGAATTTAGAACCTTAGGCTTGAATTCGATGAATTTTGGTGATTTTGATGTTGTTTGAGGTGTTTTGAAGATTGGTACAAGTTTGAATAAGGATATGGGTGATGTTTTTGCTTTTGGTTGAGGTCCCGGGGGCCTCGGGTGAGTTTCGGGTGGTCAACCGGACAATTTCATGAAGTTTGAAATTGCAGAAATCTGCTGCTCAGTGTTGCAGACAAATGACCTTCGCGTTCGCGAGAGGGGAGTCGTGATCGCGAAGGGTTAACCGGAGAAGGATGAGATTTTGGCCTTCGCGTTCACGAGGAATGCTCCACGTTGGCGAAGGGGCTGGGAAGTGATTCACCGCGTTCGCGAGGCAAGCTCCGCGTTCGCATAAAGGAAATTGGCCAGCTGGGTCTGAGGTGTTTCGTTCATCGCGTTCGCGAAGAGTCAGGTTGTGGAACCATCACGTTCACGAGTGGCATGACACGATCGTGAAAGAGGAAAAATGGTCAACGTCAATTTGTGCTTCGCGAATGCGAGGCTTTGACCGCGTTTGCGATTAAGGAATTTTAGTAGCTGGGCAGAATGTTTTAAAGACCTGTTCTGCGACTTTGAACCTTTTTACACCATTTTTTGAACGGGAAAATAGTTTTGAGGCGATTTGAAGAGAGGAAATCATTGTTCTTCGTTGAGGTAAGGATTTTGACCCTATAACTTGATTATTCGTGATTAAGGAACAAAAATATCAGTGTAAATTCATGAAAATCAGTAGAAAAAGGTGGAGTTAGGGCTTGAGATTATGAGACCTTCTAGGGATGATTTGAGGGGTCAAACGAAGTCCGATTTTCAAGTTCTTTATATGTACGGACTCGTGAGATGATGGAGAACATTTTGGTATAAATTTTGTCCAGTTTCGAGATGCGGGCCCGAGGGTCGGGTTTTGACTGATTTCGGGTTTTGTGCTTAAAATCGATAATTTTCAATTGGAATTCATTCGTTTAGCTTAATTTGATGATAAAAATCTGAACTTGGTAGATTTCGAGCACTCGGAAGTCGATTCGAAGGGCAAAGGCATTGCAAGCTAGATTTTAGGCTGGCTTAAGTTGAGTAATGATTTTAAATGCTGTCCTGAGGGTATGAAACCCTGGAATTTCATAGCGTACGGCTATCTTGAGGTGACTTACACGCTAGATGACGAGCATGGGGTAGAGCACCGTTGGGGATTGTGACTTAGTCCATCCCAAATGATTATTTTACTGCGTATTTGATAGTTAATTGTTTAATATTATTATATTTTGGGCTAAATGCCATATTTGGGCTTCGTGCCAGCTGTTTGAACCCTTAGGGGATTTTTAAATGATATTTTCCTCACTGATTGATTTCATACTGGTGCTCAGTCGTACTATATTTTACTATTTTAAAGACTCAGCTATATTATTCTGTTTTAAACACATTAAATGATATTTCCAAAGGTATTTGAGCTGAGCTTCATATTTTACTGTTGCCCGAGGGGCTTATGAGATACTGACTGAGTAAGGCCGAGGGCCTGTGTTGTGAGGAAACATCTGGGTCGGGTTGCACGCCGCAACAGTGATACATTGATTATGATAATGAGGTCGAGGGCCTGAGATTGTACGCCACGAGGTGACTTGAGATTGATATGAGGCCGAGAGACTATTTATGATGCCACGAGATGGCTTGATATTGCGCTTGGGCCGTAAGGGGCTCCTCCCGGAGTCTGTACACCCCCAGTGAGCGCGGTTACCCATTGTGATATGAGATGTAGCCAGAGGGGCTGGTATTGTTCTGTGATATTGCCCGAGGGGCTGATTGTGTTGTTACTGTGCCCGAGGGGCAGTTATTATGTGTTTACTTATGGTTGTTTTTCCTGTATATTGTTTAACTGTTTAAAAGATGTTTATGGGATTTCGTTGCTTAATTATATTTACTGATTTTGCTATGCCTCTTTTAGCTTAATGTTGTGCCTTACGTGGTTTTATATTACTCAGTATTTATTTATTTTTATTTCTCACTGAGTTGGAGTACTCACTTTACTCCCTGCACCCCTGTGTGCAGACCCGGGCGCTACAGGTCCTGCTCCTGAGGGTTGATAGTTCCAGCAGGTCTTCGGAGATTTACTAGGTAGCTGCTTGGCGATTCGCAGCAGTGCATTCTCCCTCTATCTTAGTTTCTTTGATTCAGTTATGTAGTAGTGGAGTAGACTTCAGACTTTTAATTTTGTTTTTGATGTTCATGACTGGTGACACCCCGATGTCGGGCTTTGTTGGTTTTTAATTCCGCAACTTATACTGTTATTTTGGGATTTTATTTATATTAAAGACTTGGTATTTATTATTTTAACTACTTAAAATGAATTGGAAGTGTGTCGGCTGGCCTTGTCTTCACGAGAGGCGCCATCACGACCGGGTTTGAGTTTAGGGTCGTGACACTTACTGGGTAAGCGTTGTTTTCGTACTCATACTACACTTGCTGTGCATTTTTTTGGACATCCACATGTATGTCGAGTGGCCTAGCTGGGCATAGCGGCATGGTGGATACAGAGACTTAGGTGAGCTATATCTCTCGAGACGACTCGCAACCAGCAGAGTCTCTTTTAGAGTATTGTATTTTCTTTTCTGTCCAATTTCCATTCCGGACAGTTATTGTATTGTATTTTATTTCCTAAAAATTGCTCATGCACTTGTGACACCGGGTTCTGGGATGTATATGGGATTATTCAGTATTCGAAATTCTTGTTAAAAACATTATTATTTACTGTTTAGTATAAGAAAAAGGAATGATTTCAAAAATACGAAAATGCAGATTTAATTAACTCCTTGGTTTTTGCTTGTATGACAGTGGTGTGCGGATCATCACGGCCCTTAATGGATTTGGGTCGTGACAACATGGTATCAGAGCACTAGGTTCACTTAGGTCTCGCGAGTCATGAGCGAGTCTAGTAGAGTCTTGCGAATCGGTACGGAGACGTCTGTACTTATCTTCTAGAGGCTACAAGACTGTTAGGAGCACTTCCCTTCTTGATTCCTCATCTTGCGGTTTGGTTCCTCTGAGGCTTATGCCTTCGTTTCCTTTCCATTTAATCTTATGCGTCGTGAGGTGCTTGTTATCCACCGGGAATTGAGGAATTGTAATAGTACTACGAATGTGGTGCGGGATGTTCTACCTGCATAGTTGATTGGGCTATTGTCGTCACCTCGCGAAAGGATATTCTTTCATTTCAGCTTATAAGCGGTACTTCTGAGAGCTTTGAGGCTATGCACAGGTTGCTATGATGCTCATGAACAGTTATCGCACGGTATCAATGTGATGGTGGGATGCTTGTCTATGCGTCAAAGTAGTGAATGACTTGGAAGGATGTTTACTCAGTACAAGATTCAGAGATTTAGTATTTTAATTCCGGCAGAGGAAAGGCAAGCGGACTATGAGTGTTCAGGTTGGGTTGATGGAGTAACGATATTTGGCATTTTCGAGCGTGGTGGAATCTTCATCTATGATGTGGTGTCGCCGTCCTTGATTAAATATAATGTGTTAAGTTCGCTGGTGTTATGGTTTTCATCAATTTGCCTTTGGGGCAGAGTAGCGTGAAATGGTGCTGGAGAAGCGACTGTCAGAGATCGCGGTGTGCGGTGATTCAGGATTCAATTGGTGTTCCTAGTATAGATGGCTCGAGGAAAGAAGGTTTAAAGTTAGTAGCGATCTATTGGTTCAAGTACTACAAAGATATAGTTTTATTTAAGGCAACAACTTGGCAGCAAAGGATGAGGAAGGACATGTGGGAAGTGTCAGGTGGTGGTTAAATTTTCTAGAAGGCCAAGTGTAAGAAGCGAAAGTCGAGTAGTTGCTTAAAGGAGTATGTTTGGCCAAAATGGGAGAGTGGCAGAGTAGCATGTGGGTCCAGTGGCGGGATAACTACACCCCTTGAGGAAAGTTAGAGTGATTTGGGAATTTTAGTGGACGGTGATTGGGTTCATGGGCTTAATTTGAAATATTGGCTATTTTACGGCGGAAGATTGGATGCAACAGAAAGGAGTTGCTTGATATGAAGAAGGATACAACATGACTTTGGATTTGGAGGCATTGTCGCACATTTAGTTGATGTCCATAAGGAGTGAGAGGACTAGTACAATTGGTGAATGAGCACAGGCTCAGGATGGGTTATTAGTGTCGTAGTGATTGTACCCCGTGCAGCGGCGTTGGAAGATGTCGGCATGTAATTTCCACAGGTGGGTTATCTCCTGTGAGCAGGTAAGCGGTCGCATGGTTGGCTAAGCTTCTGCGAAGGATTTTACTGACTATCCAGTAAGCTTCATAGAGTTCATAAAATTCTAACAGAAGGATTTTGAGGAATTTGGCGGGTTGGTTGGGCAAGATCATGTCAACAATGAAGAAAGAATCTTGGTGGGTTCCAGAGTTGTGTAATAGTAGCTTCAAGCTAAGTGGGAGAGTCCCACCGCCTACGATTTGGGTTGCATGGTTATCTACTTGTGAGGTTTCGGCTTATCGGCGTATTGGTGAGTTATTATAGCTAAGGAAAAAGAACATATGTGGAAATTTCAGCAAAGGAATTGATAAAGGTGTGCTATAGTTGGCCTTATTGACTCATATTCGGGCTTTGGGAAGATTCAGGATTTATGCTTCATATAGAGGTGATTTATAAGGGAAGTGATCCAATCGGGTGCTCCATGGAGATGTGTTTTCATGTGCCAGCAGAGCCATGGAGTTGATTATATCCGAGACCAAGCCAGAGTGGGTGACTCTCAACAACGGTCCTAGTGAATTCAAAGTTTAAAAATGCGGTGCTTAAGAATTTCGAGCCCGCGGTATTGTTAAGAATCGAGCTTTTGTAGCTGGTTATGATAAGAGGCACGTAATGTTCTATGATATTTTCGACTGGCACTGTAGCATTTGGAGGAAAAAGAGAGAACGACTTCAGATTTGTAAAGGAATTATCAGAATGGGTGTACCAGTTGGAGATGTGAATGTGCTTGCAAGGAGGGTATGAAACGGTTCTTGGGTTTGGAGATAATGTGGTCTCGTGGAATGGGGTCACTCAAGATGAGTGCGGATTTAGGTTGGTGATGTAAGGAATGGAGCCATTATTATCTCTAAGGCAAGTTAAGGATGAATTAAAAGAAGATAAGATTGGTTAGCCATGGTTGAATTGGCGTAATGATGGCAGTGATCAGTTCCTTCAACGTGATTAAGTTATGCATGTGATTTGTGGTGGTACATGCGCGGCTTGATGGCCTCTGTAACTGATTTAATTTGGAAGTATCCAAGTATTTTGGCCTGTTATGTGTAGGCGGATCCCGGAAGGTTTATGGTGGTTTAGACCACTACTGGAGGATTTGCATGTTCTACGGTTACCCTCGTGTTGTTATGGTTCTCTTGGAATGAGTTATGTAAAATGTTTCTATGTGATGAAGTGTTTACCATATTAGTGGTTCAAGAGTTATGATTATATACTCGTACTATCGCATATTGGCATGTTAGGTGCAGTGAACGGTATGAAATTTGAAGGTTAAGGATCAACGTTGCGGTCCAGTGTTGGCAAGGATGTCATGAGCTCGGATGAGCAGGAAAGGGATCTGAATGTTTGGAGTAAGCTGGTATTGTCTTCAGCGTCACCTGAGATCGACATTTTTGTGTCGGAAGCTTTGCATCTTGGTTATGGATTCTTGATATGCTTTACAACATTAGTGTGACCGGTGGTATGGATGTGCAGACTTGTTACCTAGTGCGAAAGGTCGTGGGAGCATGTCCCACAGGAAGATTGTATAAGAGTGGCATGTAGTCACTTGATTGAGTGAATATTGAAAACAAGTATGAAGATTATGGTGTTATCGCTAATTCGAGAATTTATGCCTGGAGGGCGCTCGATTCGTTTGGTTGTGGGCTGTGGAACTTTGTTCCGGTTATGATGGTTGTTCTTGTGAGTTATAGGAAAAAGGGGTATTATGGACCCTTGAAAGGTTATTAGCCTAGTACGGTGCGGTCAGGATCGGCTTGAGGTCGGTGGATGGACTTAAATATGAATATGGTCTCTATATTAGGCCAGATATGTACATTTCAACATAGCGCTCCTCATGGAGGAGTATTCGGACGTTGGATGTTGTATCGTCATCAGCTATTTTATGTAACACTATGTGGTGCCGTGTGAGTTGTGAAACGGCTTGATAAATTCCATATGTGTTGAGGTTCCGCGTAGCGAAGGTATTATGTGAGCAAGATGGATCTCGAGATTCAGATCATATATCGCACCTTAGATGTGCTTGAGTTTTGTAGCGTATGGTGCTATCTGTCTCCCCAGGGATGGTATTATGCACTTAGCGTGCTTGTGGCCGATATTCGGTATTTTTATAGTAATGAGCAATTTAGCTCGGTAAGTACCTCCTTATGTGAATCTTATGTGTGGATCGGGTGGCACGCCGCCACGGGTATGTTGTTTGGATCGGGTTGCACGCTGCAACAGTGTGATGTTGAGTACAGTCCCTTATATTCTATTTTGTGTGTTTTGTTTCCCATTTTCTGAGGAAGGTTCATGATACCTTTTCGGTTGTCTAATTGGTTATGTGGGTTGAGTAGTCCCTTCTAGAGTTCGCTTTCCTTATGTATCACGTTTGAGTTTTTAGCTTATTGGCACATTGTGCCATCATATGAGACTTTTTGCAGTGTATGAAGGGGCTTATTGCCTGAAAAGCTTATACTAGGTGAGACGAGATTATTGGATCTGTGATCAGTGCGATCGGATTATATGAAGTATATTAAAGAGCAAATGCCATTATTTGGTTCAGAATGAGGTAATGGTTCTCGTCGGGAGTATAGACTCAATGATTTGTCGACCCGGCAGTTGGTTATGAATTTCTACACATCTCTTTCGTCGTGGCGGTATTGCAAAAGTTGGGACAAGACGTATATATGTCATGAGGTGCGTTGGGAGCATCAGATTTGTGGAATGTTGGCTACTATATTCAAAGAATGTTATTATGGTCATGTGAATGATGTGGTGCATGGTGTGAATTCAGCAAAGAAATGGAGTCATGTTCTAGTACATCGTGTGGTGATTGATTCGGTTTTCGTATGTTGGAAGCAGGCCTGGCAGAGAATTCCGGATGTTGGAACTGGACTCTAAGGCTTATTTGCCTAAATATAAGGGAATATCTTCAGATTTGCTCGAGTTAATGTGCTCAAGTGAGTTGTGGTAGCACGGGTAGGTGCACGAGGTGTTTATCGGTGATTTCAGACAACTCCAACGCAGTTCTTAGCACGTTCGAGGACGAACGTATGTTTAAGTGGGAGAGAATGTAATGACCCGACCGATCGTTTTGAGCTCTAGCACGTTGTTGTCGACGCCCCATTTTTCCTCGCGGAATCGGGTTCACGACATTTGGGAAGACAACTCTTTTCCCACTTTGGGAATTGGGTTTTTTGAGAGTTTGGAGAGTCGCCACCTAATGATTATAGTGCATTAGGACACTTTTAGAAGAATTAAAGATGGAGACCTGAGTTTTGGGTAAGAGCTTGAAATTATCTCGAGGGGAAGGTGTTAGGCACCCCTCAAGATCCACTAGTGTGGTTCCCGGCCATGCTACAATTTTGACTTTAGATGTAAAAAATAAACAAGTACAAGAAGCACAAAGGGTTAAAAGAAGTGCTGAATTTTAAAGGAGCAATTTTGTAAAAAACGTGCAAGTGGAGAAAAAGGTCAAGTACTTAGTGCAAATAATCCGAAAAGATCATGCGAGAAGCAGAAATTGAAAATGCAATAGCTTTAAAGATTCAGAAATTTTTATTAAACTAATAAAGAAGGAGAAATGGGTCCTAGGTTTATACATTACATGGATCATTCGCACAACACTGATACTTAATTGTACGCGGAGTGTTAACGTGTAATCATCATCTCCATGTCTACCCTTCCCACCCTATTAAGGTATTAAAGCGCGGAACGGTATCGCTTACTTATCGCATGCTACTACCCGTCCATCCTATTAGTCCCGGGGTATTAGGACTTCTAATCCTAAAGGGGAAGAAAGGGATGGGGGCCTTTGTGGAGTTTAAAGGATAAAATTCTAGCTCGACATTCAAAACAAGTATCAAGTAGAAGGGGAGGACAAGCAAGCATACAAGGCTCAAATTAACCCCGGAAGTTAAACAATCATTTAGTTTAGCATGCCTTGACAAATACTGATTTGGTCTTAGATTAAATTAAGCAGCGAGCGGACTGGTTCAACACATGTATTTAAACAGAGAGTCTGCATTAGGCAACTCGGATACAGTTTTCAGGGACTGACCCAATTCATTAATTAGCCAACCCTTGTTTATGAGTTGAAATAAAAAACCTAGGCGTAGGATCTATTAATTTCAGGAAAAAGAAGCAAAGAGGTACCAATAGTTTCAGAAAAGATGCAAGTTGATTTTAGAAAAAAGAATTATACGTTTAAACAAAGAGAAAAGATGCAAACTGATTTTTAGAAAAGAGTTACCAGTTGTTTCAGAAAAGATGTAGACTGATTAAAAGGTTTACGAGTTTCGGGGGAGTGCAGATTGGCTATAGGAAAAAGGTTTACCAATTTTAGCGGGCTTCAAAAATAGAAAATTACCAGTTTCAATAAAGACACTAGTTCCAGCAATCGATACTGCTTAAGAACGAATGATGCTATTAAAGACGAGGTTTCCTATAGGCATGCTTTCTATATGTTTACTGACTTTAACACCCTTTCCTGATATCAATAAGAGTCTTATACACATGATGTCTATATGCAACTTTGTTATTAAGCCAATAAACAGTTTGCCTAATGACATTTATATATGCAGAAATGCAAGAGCCTATAGACATGATCTCTATATGTGTCATTACAGAACATGAATGTTAAATCCTATAGACATGCTTTCTAGGTGATTTTTGAGGTAAAGTTAAGAGTTAGATCCTATAGGCATGGTCTCTATGTGATTTAATCAGTATTAAAGACCCTATAGGCAGGATTTCTAATGAATAAAATCCTAATTCATGATTTCTACCCCTAGGATACAAGAAAAGTAAAGACCCCTCCCACACCCTTTTACTATAGTCCCCGAGTTTCATTCAAAATTATTACAACCCAATGAATCAAACTGGAAATTAAAGGATAAATCAAAAGCTAACAGCTAGATCCGAGTAGCTTAATTCAACCTTAATGTCTAATAACATGCGATTGAGCCACTTCCGGGATCCAGATTTCCAAAGCCTTCTCTTTATCCAAGGTGCTTCAAAGTTCCAAGGAATCTCAGGGATTCCAGGCATTGCTTACACCCAGGATACTACCAGAATTAGAATAGTGCAGTGTGGAAGAGCCGGCTCTCATGCATCCAAGTTCAGAGGGAGCTCGGGGGTCCCAAAGCATGGCTTGCAAGAGAGGGGTAGAACTTATAGCTAAGAGTAAGTGCAAAGTGAAAGGGAATTGGGGGGCCATGGCAGGTGGTGGTCATACCTAGCTACAAAGTTGGCTGGCACACCCCTGACCACCTGCTTGGTCAAACACATTAAGAGCAGACCCTTGAAGGTCAGACCAGAGTCTGGACAGTGATTAGGACACTGCCAGACCCAAGTCTAAAGCTCAACAACACATAAAGGGGGAAAAGGAATGGGAACTGATTGAGTTTGGGATTCAAAGAATCCAATCCAGAATCATGGACAACAATATTAGAGTGTTGTCATGCCCCGAACCATAACTCACGTATAAAGGGGTATGAGGGTTTGGTATTTATAAAGTATCAAATTCATGACAAACAACTGACAGGATGCACACATAATTTAAATACTGAATTACAAAGGAAGGGGGGGGGGGGGGGAACATGTTACAATATGCCTGAAACAAATGTCGACTAAAAGAATTGGACAGAAGTGGGCAGAAGTAAACACATTGTGGTGGAGACATGTAAACTAACTGAGACATACCAGTAGAGAAGCAAAAGAGCGCAGGCGAAAGTAGAGTAAATAAAGTCCACAACAGCACAAGTAAAAGAGAAAGAGTTTTTAAGTGAGTGTGACTTGTGGACTCCGATTGCGTTCTGTGTTCGTGTGTTCAAAGAAAAAGGGATGAGATATTTATAACTTTGAAAACGTGTATATAAATAAGGTAACAAGTACAAATATGGCATGGTCACAAATCAGAATCAATTAGTATAAGACTCCCCTTTAATCAGGGAATTCTTATTCAAACGGATACTAACCGTATCCAAATAAGGAAAGGAGAACCAGAATTGCAAGCAGAATGGCTGTTGCCATAAAAGAAACAGTAAAGTCATACAATAGGCAATTAAGTCTAAGTACAGGATTTGAAATTATTTTTGGAAAGATTCAGTGGGGACAATCAAAGGAAAAGGAATCAATTAGACATTGACAGGCTAGTAATCAGGATCTCAAGGAAGGAAACGTTTTTTTTAAATCAATTTCGAGTTAAATAAATCACAGGAGGTACTCAGTATATAATGCACGCACAAATAGCAGACATGTGGGGCTAAGTTATGGCAAAAGAAACATCATGCAGCAATAGCATAGAGCAGACATTCAAAGCATGTTAGTTAGGCTTCAAGGTGTAATAGAGAGAGAAGGAGTCGAAAACATGCAGAGAGTCGAGTGAGAATCACAAGTGTAGAACATATAGAGAAAAAAAAACGTTGAAACAAGGCATCAAGTTGAATAATTTCAAAACATACAAGCATGCACAAACAACCTCACAGGACTTTGAATAGCCTCCCAAAGAAACTGGGGTTTTCAAATCAGTTGAGTTTAGAGACGACAAACAGGTGAAACAACAAGCAATTTCAGAGTCCCAAGTGAAACCCTTAAAAATTAGGGTTTTCAGTAAACCAAATAGATAGGCTCATGAACTCGAATAAATTCTCGAAATTAGGGTTTTTAACATCAAACAAACCTAGAGATGATCAGCGTATGAATCGAATGAAACTTTAACAAACAGACTCAAACAATCACAAAATTAGGGTTTTCAACATGCTTACTCAGATAAGGAAAACAAACAAACAAAGTCAGAAACATGCCAAGAATAAGAGAGGAACTTCGAAATAACTTAACCTAAAACCATAGTTAAAAGAACATAGAGTTTTGAAAGCAAAAAATTGGGAAAACTTTGAGAAACATGCTCATAACGTTCAAACACATATAGATCTTGGAGCAGATCTAAGAAATAAATAGAAGGAACCTTAGAGCTAGGGTTTCATAAGAAACTCAGGCGATGAGAAAGGCTTTGGAAACTCCAGATCTAGGCAGGATAGTCGAAGATCGAGCTCGAATGGCCATGGCTGGCCGGACAGAGGTTGAAGGCGACCGGAGAACAGCCATCGAGCAACGTCTTGGTCGAGACCCCTTCAAGATCTGGTCATAGGACCTCAGAGATGAGCGCATAGAAGCCATGGGAGGCCGGTATAGGCCTCCGATGAGTCTGGGAAGCCATGGATTAGGGTTTCGGTGAGAGGCGGCGGCTAGGGTTTGAGGTGAGTTGAGAGAGAGTTGAGAAAAAGAGGAGGATTCAGAGGCGGCGTATTGTGAGGAATGGGGTAGGGTTTGGGGTCGCTTGAAATTAAAAAAGGAAAGGGGAGGTCTGGGCCGTTGATAAAAAATGATCAACGGCTCAGATTAAAAGAAAGCAGGCGGGTTTGATTTAATGGGTACTGGGTCGGGTTGATTGGGTAATTGGGCTGGGGTGATTTGGGCTCAAATTGGGGCTAAATTGGGTTATCAATCTGGCTATATTTGAAATGCATTGGGGCTAAATCGTAAATAGCCAATTTTCCATTTTTAATTTTTTATAAAATAGTAACACAATTTTAAAAGTAAATTAAGAGTACTGGGTAAATAAATATTGTATTAATATTAATTTAAAAATGTTGGGATTAATTTTATAATTATAAAATGCTAAAAGTTACAAGATAGGCTATGATTGCAATTATATGCAATTTAGCTTTAAAAATGCCAAATGAATTTGTAAAAAATGTGCAAAAATTACCTTACTTATATTTTGGTGTAAACATGAGAATGAAATAAGTTACTCACCAAAAATGATAATTTGGGAATAATTTTGGATTTTTGTGGTATTATAACAGGCAATAAATTTGTTTAAAAATCATGAAAAATACCAAAACTCATGGGTGTGATTATATATACACGCATATGCTATTTTGGAAGTATTTTGGGTACAAAAATACATGGGGAAAAATTGGGTATCAACAACTGGAACCTGGCACATTTACACACACTAAACTTAATATCCGGTCAACTTGCTGTCAGATATAATAATGATCCTATCATTCCACGATATTTAGTTTTATCAACTGGGATTCCCTGTTCATCTTTGTCTAGATTTGTTGAAGGACTCATTGGTGTGCCAATGGATTTTGCATTGCTCATGCCAAATTTTTGAATCAGTTCCTTTGTGTATTTGGTCTGACATATAAAGGTTCCTTCTTCAAATTGTTGAATTTGGAGTCCAAGAAAGAATGTTATCTCTCCCATCATGCTCATCTCAAATTCGCTTTGCATCAGTTGAAAATTCCTTGCACATTAAAGAGGGTTAGCACTACCAAATATAATATCATCAACATAAATATGGATAATAAGATTACCTTCTGCTGATCTTTTAATAAACAAGGTAGTGTCTACTTTACCTCTTGTGAAGCCATGATTAACAAGAAAAGAGCTAAGTCTATCGTACCATGCACGTGGAGCTTGCTTCAGCCCATATAATGCCTTAGTAAGCTTGTATACATGGTAGGGAAACTTTGAATCTACAAACCCAGGTGGTTGTTTCACGTATACTTCTTCTTCAATAAATCCATTCAAAAAGGCACTTTTAATGTCCATCTGAAAAAGTCTGAATCCTTTGAATGATGCATATGCCAGAAGAATTCGAATAGACTCCAAACGAGCTACTGGAGTGAAGGTTTCTTCATAGTCGACTCCTTCTTGGATCCTTGAGAAACTAGTTTGGCTTTATTCCTTACGACATTCCCATCCTCGTTCAATTTATTTCTGAAGACCCACTTTGTTCCGATTACAGAGACATTTTCAGGTTTGGGTATCAAATTCCACACCTGATTTTTACCAAACTGATCTAACTCTTCCTGCATTGTTTGAACCCAACTCGAATCTCTTAGAGCTTCCTCTATCTTCTTTGGTTCAACTTGAGAGATTAAAGCTACATTTGCTTTCTTTTTGAGGGCTCCCCTGGTTTTCCTTCCTTCATTTGGATCCCCAATGATGAATTTTTGAGGATATTCAGGCTCGCTTCTCCATTCATTTGGACGTACGATGTTTGTAGTCGACTCGGTTGGATGATCTGGTACACTGCTGCTGATTTCATTAGTCGACTCTATCATAGCAGATATATCAGTTGACTCTTGAGATTTGCAGTCTCCTGACTTTCTTGAGCTTGATCTTCTTCACCTGCAGTAGTTTCTTTCTCGACCAAGGGATTATTTTCATCGAATATAACATGTACAGATTCTTCTACACATAATGTGCGTTTATTATAGACTCTAAAAGATCTATTGTTTAATGAATAACCCAGAAAAATACCTTCATCACTTCTTGGATCGAATTTTCCAAGATTGTCCATACCGTTATTGTGAATAAAACACTTACTTCCGAAGGGATGAAAGTAACTGATGTTTGGACGTTTACCATTCCATAATTCATAGGGAGTCTTCTTCAGAATAGGCCTTATGAGACATCGGTTGAGAATGTGACATGCTGTACTTACACCTTCTGCCCAGAAGTGGTTTGGCAGTGAATGATCAAGTAACATAGTTCTTGCCATATCTTGGAGGGTTCTGTTTTTTCTTTCTACAACCCCATTTTGTTGTGGTGATCGTGGTGCTGAGAAGTTATGAGTGTATGCCTGATCATTGCAGAAATCTTCAAATGCTCTGCTTTCGAATTCTCCTCCATGGTCACTCTGAATTGTTGATATCAGATATTCGTTTTCTCTTTCAATCTTTTTGCAGAAAATTTTGAAGTTTCTTAATGCTTCATCCTTATGAGATAAGAAAATTACCCATGTGAAACGTGAATAGTCATCAACAATAACAAAGGCATATCTTTTTCCTCCTATACTGGCAATTCTAGTAGGCCCAAATAAATCCATATGGAGCAATTGCAAAGGTTTAGAAGTAGATACAATATCTTTATTTTTGGAAGAGTTTCTGGTCTGCTTACCTATTTGGCATGCATCATAGATATGAGTTCTAGAGAAATTCAGTTTGGGTAGGCCAATCTCATGTTTGGACAGTTTTTCTATCAAATGCATGCTAGCATGACCAAGTTTCCTATGCCATAACCATGGATCATCAGACATGGATGATAAGCAAATATGACCATCTATCTTTTCAAAACCATCAAGGATAAAAATATTTCCATACCTTTTACCAGGGAGAACTGTTTACCTGATTCGTCTTCAATAGCACAACCTGTTTTCTTAAAGTTTACCTCATATCCTGAGTCGCATAGTTGACTTATGCTCAGGAGATTGTAGTTGAGTCCATCGACGAGATACACTTCGGTGATGTCACAATTGTTATTGAAGCAAATTATTTTACCTTTTGAGTCATCCCAAACTTAACGCTTCCTCCATCAATTTTTGTAACTTCTTTGAACAGGTTTTTGTCACCTGTCATGTGACTGGAACACGCACTATCTAGATACCATTTTTCTTTGCGGCTTATTCTATGGTGTTCCTTCAAGACATAATGATCACTTTCTTTTAGGTACCCAAGCTTGCTTGGGTATTGGAGGGTTAGTATTGCTAGATTCAGAATTTATTTTTGGTTTCCAAACCCATCCTGACATGTTGGCTTTACAAAAGCGACAAAAAGAATATTTGTTCCCACTTTTGTTACAGTAGTGACACGTAACTTCTGACCTACCTTTAGGTCCTTCATTAGTGTTAGTACTGGTGGACTTTGTTCTGGCTGGTACTTTTCCAGTTGACTTGTAAGTCGCCTGGTTTGACCTGACAGAACTATGACTGGTTGATTTGCACATGCCATTAAGTTGCATTTTCAATTCCTCAAACTCTTCGTGAAGTGCTTTTTTTTTCAATTTCACATACTTCATGTTTGAGTTTCCTGTCTTTAACCTCTTTATTTAGCCTCTTAAGCTCATTCATCATTTTTTGAGATTCTTTCAGAGTTAAATCAAGAATACCCTGCAATTCATTGCATCTTTCACAATCATAAGATCTTACCTCACTTGTTTCACCTCGTGCCATGAAACAGTTTTCATTGTCATCCTTGCCTTCGTCATCTGAAGTGTCCTCATCTGTCCAGCATCCTGAGGATTTATTCATCTCATTTTCCAGAATCGTCATGAAGCAAAGATTTGCTATCTCTTCGTGCTCTGAACTGTCTTCATCACTCCAGCTTCCGAAGGATTTGTTCTTGTTAAAGCCTCTAGAAATTTTTCTTTTTAGTTCTGGACACTCAGCTTGAATATTCCCAAATCTTCTGCTACTCATAGCATTTTCCATCATTCTTGTCCTGTTCATTGTATTGCCTGGATCGTCTGGGAGGAATTTTTCCTTTCTTTGTATTTCTGAATCTTCTCACTAACCCATCCATGTTTCTTGATAGCATAGCAATTTCTTCTTGTAGGGCTTCAGGATCATCATCGATTTTATTTTCAGCTATTTCATTTGAAGCTTTGAATGCAACTATTTTCTTTTTCTCTTCTTGACTAGTCTTCTTGAGATGCGTCCTTTCAAAAGCTATGAGTTCTCCTCGCAATTCATCATATGACAATTTTTTTAGATCCTGAGATTGAAGTGTGACTACTTTGGTCTGCCAAGTGGTTGGCAGGCTTCTGAGAATTTTTATGACTTGATCACTGCTAGTATATGGCTTGCCAAATGCCTTAAGATTGCTAATTATTTTGCTGAACTTGGCAAACATCTCTTCAATAGATTCTCCTTCTTTCATTGAGAAGAGTTCATAATCATGAACCAATATATTGATATGTGTTTCATTTACTTTGTTGGTTCCTTCGTATGTAGCCTCAAGCATGTCCCACATTTCTTTTGCTATATCGCAACTAAAGATTTTCTCATATTCTTCACCACTTATAGCATTGTGCAGTAGATTTCTTGCTTTATTGTTAACTTGTACTACTTCCATTTGCTATTTTGTATATGAGTCTATATCTTCAGGATCAGCAAGTGATGGAGTAGTAGCAGGTATGGGATAGTTTCCCTTTTTTATGACTCTCCAAACTTTAACGTCATAAGCCTTGGCAAAGATCTCCATACGCACTTTTCAGTGAGAGAAATATTGTCCATTGAAGTATGGCGGTCTAACTTGTGAAGTTCCTTCCTGGAAGAGAGCTCCTATGATGACTTGATTTGCCATGATCTTTTCTCACAAGTTGTTAAGTAAAAATAGAATGTGAGCCTTGCTCTGATACCAATTGAAAGTACAAGAGGGGGGTGGTGGTGAATTGTATATCTTTTAAATTTAAACTCTATTAGTTGACTGATTTACCAGTTAGTCGACTAGATGCAATAGCCTAACAGTTATAGTAGCAGAATATAAAACACAGAAAGTAAGTGCAGGAATTAAAGACATCGAAATTTTATACTGGTTCGGGTTCAATGTGAATACTAGTCCAGTCCCCTTGGGTTGCAAGGGAGTTCTCATTAGTAAATGCGTTTCTTCGAGTACAATGGAAATGACGTGATAGCTCAGTTCCTATGACACTCGTCTCTTTTGATACAATGCCTCACCAGTGTTATACTCTCCTTTTTCTCTGACTTGTTACACAGCAGGTCTCAAAGAACTACAATGTTTGTTTGCAGTAGAATAAAGAGAGAATTTTGGTTTGATCAAAGTATATTTTTCTAAGGCTGAAAGCTGAGTATAAATACTTTGGTGAAGTCCTTTTGCTAACGAGATTTGACGACCCAAGAGATTTGATCCTTGGAAAAAGATTGATTCTTTTCAAGAATAAGATTGCTAGCCGTTGCTCTTTCTTGATGAGAGGAGATTGATCGTCTTCCTTCTATAGTCATTGATGATGAGGTTTTAATTATTGGTCCTTCAATCATTGTCAGCTCCTGATCGCTTTCCTTCTCCAGCTGTTGATGACGAGGATTTGCTCCTTGATTGTTGGTCTTTCCACAATTGGCAGATCAGCTAATCTTCTTATGGAATCCAAATTGAATATGATGGCCTTGATTGTGTACTTAAGTTTAGGCTTGCAAAGATTCTCTCCATTGCAACTATCCACAATCTTTGCTGATTGGTTTCTTTCCTTAAGCATTCAGACTTGCTTCAACAATCTCATAGTAGCTCCTTGATTCCTTGATCTCTTCTGATTGATTTCCTGCACAGATATGTTATTCGCATCATTAAAATTAGATCTAACATATGTCTCTAAGTTGTTTTGCATACTAGGCCATAATATACAGCCAAATATGCAGAAAACAAAAAGGATATTCAGCAATTTCATGGCTGCAAATGAGCTAAAACAACTCTAAGTTCTTGATATTTTGAAGTAATACATGAACTACTTATGTATTTAGGAAATTAAAGAAGAGTTTATGCTTTTCATTTTTTGAAGTAGTAACATATATAGTTCAATTGCAGTAAATTCTCCTGAATTATTTAATCAATAGATCTCCTCATGTTTATTAATGTATTATTGTTTTGGAAAAGAGAGAAGCATCATGTGATGGAAGAAGACTATAGTTGAAGGAAGAATTAAATAAGAAGAGAAAAGAAAGTTAGTGATGTGAATGAGTGACTAGACTAGGAATAGTTTAATGTAGGAGTTATTTTTTTGGTTTTTGTCATTAGTATACGAAAACACTGACTCGATTAATCCAGATATGTGCCGTATAGGGGCTATTTAAGGGGATGCGCCCCGTAACTGGTGATTCTCCATTCCCACAGCTCAAACCAAAAATATCGAATTATGGATGGAGGGATCACGTTCATTCCACTGTCTCCCTTCTTGGTAATGTAGTGCATAAAATAATACACAAATTTTCATTTTACTTGTGTATATTAGCAACGCAAAGTTTAATGAGGCCACAAAATATTGTATTGAGTTATGAGGCAATATATTATTTTTTCTTATACGACTAACCAAACATGATATAAACTCATGATAATCGTTGGTTATTATTATTATTATTATTATTATTATTATTATTATTATTATTATTAAAGCAAATGACCCCTAAATGCACTTGGCTTATCTTTAAGATCTTTTATTTTTGGATAAAAGATGTAGCACATTATTAAAGTGTGACGACCCGACCCATCGTCACGTGAGTTACCGCCCCGTTTCCCCCATGTTATGCTTCTTCATATTTCATTATCAGTATTTGATGTGTTAGAGTTGGTTTGGAATGGTTGATAAGAAATGAGACACTTAGTCTCTTTTAAGAAGGCTTAAGTTGGAAAAGTCAACCGGATGTTGACTTTTGTGTTAGAGGGCTCGGATTTGAATTCCGATGATTTGGTTAGCTTCGGGGGATGATTTGTGACTTAGTAGTGCGATCGGAATTGATTTTGGAGGTTCGGTGTATAATTAGGCTTGAATTGGCGAAGTTAGTATTTTGGCGAATTCCGGTTGGTAGGTGAGATTTTGATCCGGGGGTCGGAATGAGATTCCGAGAGTTGCTGTAGCTTCGTTAGGTGATTTTGAATGTGTGTGCAAAATTTTAGGTCATTCGGAGGTGTTTTGGTTGGGTTTCTGATCGAATGCGTGTTTCGGAAGTTTTAGAAGAACTTAGGCTTGAATTCGATGAGAAATGATGGTTTTAGTGTTGTTTGAGGTGTTTTAATGATTGGAGCAAGTTTGAATAAGGTATTGGATCATGTTTGTATTTTTGGTTGAGGTCCCGAGGGCCTCGGGGGTGAGTTTCGGATGGC
>NW_017675142.1:0-45399 GCF_001879085.1 Nicotiana attenuata
TGATTCCATTTAAACTTCACTGCCTGGTGTAGGGTTGATGCTACAGCTCCAGCGGCATAAATCCAAGGTCGTCCCAGAAGCAAGTTGTAAGATGCTGGGACGTCTATTACTTGAAAGTCAACGTCGAACCAAGTCGGTCCCATTTGTAGACATAAACTGATTTCCCCAATAGTGGACCTTTGGGAACCATTGAAAGCTTTGACATTGATGGCTCCATCCCTGATCTCATGTAGGCTCTTCCCCAATGTTCTGAGAGTCACCAATGGACAAATATTGAGGTTGGACCCTCCGTCAATCAGAATTCTAGTGATGAAATGATCCTCGCACTGCACAGTGATGTGCAATGCTTTGTTGTGGCTTAGCCCTTCCGGTGGCAGCTCATCTTCGTGGAAAGTGATTTTGTGACTCTCCAATACTTGCCCTACCATGTTCGCCATTTCTCCTCCAGTTATGCTGCTGGGTACATATGCCTCACTCAGTATCTTCAACAAGGTATTCTTATGCACATCGGAGCTTTGCAACAGGGCTAGGATGGAGATCTGTGCTGGTGTTTTATTTAGTTGATCAATAACTGAGTACTTTTTTGCTTGTATCTTCCTCCAGAGATCATCGGGCCCAGTTTCAATAGGCCGTCCAGAAGCCTGCTTACTTGATTCACCTAAATGCTTCGGAGTATAAACCCTGTCGGTTCTTGTCATACCCTGCGCCGCAACTGCTTCTCCGGTTTGGCTTTTCCTTTTCTCCTCGCCTCGGCCGTGTAATCCCATGGTATAGCTTTGGAGTGGAATGGCGTTATAGCTGTCATTGCTACCGTGATGGGTGCCCTTGCTTTGGGAGGCAACACAGCAACCTCAAATGGCACAGGTGCCTTTGAGGACCCGAACTCAACCTCAATTGGTCCTGGCGTCTTTTCGGAAGATGGTGTTTCAAGATCGAGCGGTAGGGACATGTTCACTTTAGCGTCTTCAGAAGGCTGAATCTGGACTACAATTGGAATAAGTGTGACCGTTGATTTCTTTGGTTCGTCACCTTCAATGATTAATCTGATCGACCTTTTGGGTCCCAATCATCCTCTATCTCGATCATGTGAATGCCTCCGCCTTTGTGGTCAGGTAGAGGCTTGCTGCGGACATTCGGAGCAGGCTCCTTTGCCACAATGATCTTGTTGTCAATCAAAGACTGAATCTTGTCTTTCAGGGAGCGACACTCATCAATGGTATGCCCTTTCATGCCGGAATGGTATGCACAGGTTTTGTTTGGGTTGATCCATTGGGAAGGATTTTCTGGAGTTATGGCAGGGATAGGGGTATCGTAGCCAGCAGCTTTAAGCCTTTCATACAGCTGGTCGATTGGTTCGGCAATGGCGGTGTATTGTTTGGGAGGTCTGCGGTCGAAGCTTGGTCGGGGTCTAGGAAAATTTTGGCGGGTGGGAGGTGATTGGTAGTGAGCTTGTTGGGTATTGTAGGCTTGGTAGACGTGTGCGGGTTGGGAATATCTGGGTGAAGTGGGTTGGTATGTGGGAGGTGGAGATGATTGGTAAGTAGGTGGTGGAGCTTGGTAAGCGGGCGAGGGCGCTTGGTAATTTAAGGTAGGCTGATATGTGAGTGGATAGGTCTGGTATTTGGTTGGGGAGTTTGTCCTTTATGCAACCATCAAGACACCCACATCCCTCTTCTTGGACGTGCCACCAGACTGTAGAGCCTTGTTGGTAGCCTGCAATGCTTCAAAATTAATGACCATTCCACTTTTAATACCTTCCTCGATCCTTTCCCCTAGTTTGATGATGTCGGAAAATTTCTGGCCTTCGATCAACATCAACCTCTCATAATACTGTGGATCTTGAGCCCGGACAAAAAACCTGTTCATTTGTTCTTCTTCTAAAGCTGGCCTGACCTTAGCGGCTTCTGACCTCCAACGAGTAGCATACTCGCGGAATGTCTCCGTGGGTTTCTTCTTTAAGTTCTGGATGTAGAACACATCTGGTGCATTCTTCGTGTTTAATCTGAATCTGTCCATGAAATCGGACGCCATATTTACCCAATTCGACCACTTCTTCGGGTCTTGGCCAATGTACCAAGATAGGGCATCCCCTTTCAGACTCCTCATGAAGAGCTTCATGCGAATCTTTTCATCCTTTCCTACTCCGACCAGTATGTCACAGTATGTCCTTAAATGAACTCTGGGATCCCCGATGCCATCAAACATCTCGAACTTTGGTGGTTTGTACCCCTCGGGTAGTTCGACATCTGGTTGAATGCATAGGTCTTCATAATTCAGTGCCTCGATCCCCTTGCTTCCTTCGACACCCTGCACTCTGCTAGTCAGCTTCTTGAGTTCCGCAGCCAGATTCTTAATAATAGAGTCTATATCATCAGACTCAGGTGTGCTCGAGGTGGGCTGAATGGGGTGTGGTATGGTTTCCACATAGATAGGGGTGTTGTGGTGATGATCATTTGTGGAATTTAGGGGTTCAGGGATGAGCAGTGGGGTGTTGCTTGAAGTGTGGCATGTGTTGCAGTGGTGGTGATGAGCGGATTGGTTTTGTGGTTTCGGGATGTTTTGTGGTGGTGCGGGATTTTGAGTGTTGGGGAAGTTGACATCTGGGGTAGTGAGGGAAAATGACAAGCTTGCCAAATTCCGAACTTGGTCCAGTTCTTCTTGGAATTTCAATAACTTTTGTTCGAGCTGGGAGGCACTTTCCTTGGAAACCTGAATACCCTGGGGAACCTCTACCCTTTCAACTGAGTTCTCCTTCCTGATATTGCTCAAGTCTTCCATTCTTCCCTTGTTCTTGTTTTTGATAGGACTCGGAGGAGGAGGAGGTGGAGGGCCCTTAGATCTTGCGAAGTAAGATGACGATGCCACAATGTACGAACTAACCTTTGGGGAAGGGGAATAAAACAAAAAGTAAAAACAAAAAGGTAACAAGTTAGTATGGATCCTGAGGAGAAAACATTGCGATATTCAAACACATAGTGCAAGAGTATAAATCGTATCTTAATTTGGGAGCCTCGTTGTGCCCGAGGTAGGCCTAGCGACAAATAAATTTGGAGAACTTATAATGCTATATGCCTCATTTTATTGATGAAAAATAAGACGAATCCCAAAACGATACTAAATAACAGAAATAAAGATGTCACTAGTGGCCATAGGCCCTATTACATTTGCGAAGCAAAGAATAACTCCTATCTACTTGGTCCCAAAAGGACCTTCCCAGACTCGGCAACGTTGGCTCCTTCGTACAGCTCTCCTAGATCGCGCAATCCCAGCAGCAAATAGGCCCTTGCCAGATGTCCGCCTTGATTTCCTTCAACAACCCGGCAATCTTCGACTCTCTTTAGAAACTTCTTTTCCAACTCCACTATACCCCGCTCCAAATAGCTTAGACGTTTGTTGGCGCTGACATCCATGTCTTTCCATTCTCCGATTAGCTTTTGGTTGGCTTCTTGTATTTCCCGGTGTTCATTTTCACATTCCCGCATCCTCTTGCGCAGTTGGTTGTACTTCACTTGCGCTTCCGCCTTTTCATCAATGATCCTGTGACCTCGAACAAATTCAGGCTGACCCAAATCGTTGTGATTGTCTTCCAACCAGCCTAGGTAATGTGGAGTACAACCAGCATGGTAGTGATCTGGCTCAATGGTGTCTTTTCCCAAGACAATCTTGCTATGCCACATATGCTGGGCTTGACACTTGTACAGACTATCGTCAGCCTGGTAATGACTCATCTTGTCGACCCTTGGTATAACCTGTCTTCTACCTGCCTGTCTCATTACCTGAATAGGGACATATGGGTAGGTCCCTCTTAAACCAATCAGTATCAGAAATGGAGTATCCCTAGACCATATGATGAATTCTTCAGTAGGGAACCACTCGAACATCCATTGCACCCGGTCTTCAGTAAGATTGTCGAAGAGCTCGACCCACTCTCTAACATTCTCTGGTTGGGCGAACATGTTGGGCATATAATTCATCCGCTTTGGGTGATGAAAAGCGATATGATCATCCCAGTCTCTACGTTGGATTTCCTGCCGGTACTCACCCCTTTGGAGGTGCTCCATAAGCCATAGTTGGAGTAGCAAATTACATCCCTCGAAATGTTTGGCCCCTTGTTGACATCTTTCTAGGGCTCGGTATATCTCTGCAACTATCATTAGCACAAGGCTGAATGGCTACCCGTTAATTCCCTCCATCAAGGTCTTGGTGACCATGGCCAGTCTGGTGTGGATTCTGGCTTTCTTTGTTGGAAAAACTATCATTCCCAAGAAACAGAACATGAACACGAATACCCTTCGGTGGATGTGCCCCAATGAGGTGATGGCAAATTCGTCTGGATAGGTACGGTATGACTTGCTGTGGCCATACCTTTCATACAAATGGTCGCATGGAATGTAAGACTTCTCCAAGCATGTCAAATCCGGATTCTTCTTTAAACCCATCATCTTAAGAAAACCCCTACCCTTACGATTTTCCGTCATTACCAAACCCGGAGTTTCCCATGGTATCCTAGCTAGCCCTCCTATTTTCTCAAGTAAAGGTGTCATTTATATGTCCCTGAAGCGAAACACCGATCTATCACAGTCCCAAAACAAAGTTGCAGCTTCTATGATCTTGTTGTTAGGCTGAATGTCTAGGAGAGAAGGTAGGTTTCCTAGATATTTTCTGACAAGAGCTTGATCACTGGAGTGCAAATCTTTCCACCAATTCAACAGCTTGGGGTGGATGTTGGTGACCATGCCGAATCTGGGGACTTCGTGCCTCATTTTCTGCAAAACAAAAGGTTAGACCCTTTTCCCCCACCGGACTCGACTATTTAACGTCAATAATTAGCATAACAAAGCATTTATTTCTCCAAACAAATGCATAGAACGTGGTATCGCCCATTTGGGTTTCAAGGAAACCTAGTGGACTTTGGACAAGGCTATCTTAAAGAGTCATTATGCGGACAACATAACTGACTCGGCTAAGTTTGACCATGATGCATGCACAATTTTAAAGAGAAATGGTTTCTATGGGGTATTAGACAAGGTAACCTTGAGCGGACAACTCAAGAGGGAAAGGCGCGGAACCGTCGACTACACCGTTGATCGACTGGTTTTACCGCAAATATGCCTTTGTCGGATTTAGGAGGTGATAATATCGGAAGGGCGCAACCACTCATTATAAGCGTTGCTAAGGGTCTTTTGTTTGGCATGAGTGGAATATGATGTTGAAAAAATGCAATACAATAATTAACAAATTGTCATGTACTTGCAAGTTCATAAAGTAACGATTACAATAATTGCTCATAATTACAACGGTATTGAAGGAGAGTAGTAAAAGCATTACAGAAAAGAAAACAAAGAGCCAAGTCAGTTTCGCAGTAGAAAAAAGAATAAATACTTAAAAACAAGTAAAAACGTGTAAAGAAGCATGAAGTCACAAATAGCATGAAATGGTAAACGCCTAATGAATCCCCAGTAGAGTCGTCATGCTGTCGAAGCCCCTTTTTATCTTTAAAAGGCGAAATCGGGTTTACGACATTTGGGAGGACAACTCTCTTCCCTTTTGGGAATTGGATTTTGGAGTTTGAAGAGTCGCCACCTAATGATTAAGTGCATTAGGACACTAAGAAGGGTTTGAGTTGAATAACCAGAGTTTGGGTAAGGGCTAGAAATTATCTCGAGGGGAAGGTGTTAGGCATCCCTCAAGATCCACTAGTGTGGTTCCCGACCATGTTATAATTGTGACTTCACATATTCAAGTAAGCAATTAAAGGGCTCAAATAGAAGAGGTTTGCATATAACATTGCAAATAAGTTGAAACTGTGAGGAAAAGTAAAGAGGGCAGAAATTTATGAAAGATTTAAACAATTTCTAAAGAAAGCAGATAAAAAAAAGTAAAGGGAAGGGGGTCCTAGGTTTATGATTAATATGGATCACGTCAATGCAATATCCAGTAATCACTCCTCAGAAGAGGGGCTACATGAGATATTAGCGCATCGGTCATCATCTCCATATTCTACCCTTCCCACCACGTAATTGTTATTTAAAATGCGTGGGTTGGTCACGAATGCTTATTGCGTGCTATTACCCGTCCCGTCCTATAAGTCCTGGAGGGTATTTAGGACCACTATTCCTACAAGGTAAGGACTAGGCTGAACCCTTAGGTTTAAAGGATAAAATGCTAAGCGACATACATAACAAATAGGACCAGACATATGGGAACATACAAAGACAAATAAAGGCTCACAGATCCCTCCACAAGTGAACACATAATTAGCACGTCTCAAACAGATTTAAGGTCTCAAAGATGGGAGTTTAAAAAAAGGGAATAGGTAATAGCAGTTGAGTTAGTAAAAGAATCGTTAAAGCATGGTTTTTGAAAATAAAGTAGTGACAATATCTTAACGAGATGCAAGACAAGTATTCAAAACAACACGATTTTGGGCAGAGAATGGTAACCCACTAGTTTGAAAACATAATAGAACAAGAATCAAAAAATCAGTGAGAGTAAATAGATGCACAATTTCAAGATTTCTTTCCATATAGAGAGGGAGTTTTAATAAAAACAGAGTGAACTTCAGGGAGTCAAAGCAAGAATGGGAGCGGCAGAGTTCAAAATTAAAAGAGGCTGATTAGTCCTAAACCAGTAAAAACATGGTTAATCAATTCTTATTAGGCCTAAAGTTTGCCTAGGCGTCGTACGTATTGCCTAATTATCTTAAAGGGTGAACATGCATATTTGATTTCCAGTTTTGATAGGGGTACACATACAGTTAACCGTAGTTGTGTTATTAGATTAAGCTTGCTAATGAGGCGTTTAACAATTGCAACTCAGACAAGTATAAAACACTAAACAACAGGACGTCTAATGCACATAGGAGTTCCTAAAACATGATTTCTAAATGCTAATGATTATGAGAATGCAGCAATAGCCTTATAACAGTTATTTTCTTGTTATTAACTGATCATGGTTACGAAATGAGTATAATAACAGGCTGAAAGTAAAGAACCTAGAGCAGGATCTCTAATGTATGAGATGCATGTCCTATACAGGTTATCTATTGCGCAGATAAGTAAATAAAATCCTATAAGCATGTTTTCTACCCATTACTTAAACTAAGCATTCATAACCCCCAAATATTCACTATCCAAACCCAAATCATTCGTTTACAAATTATTACAAACCAATGATAGCCGAATTACAGTAATATAGAATAAAATAAGAAGTTATTCTATAGGGAGCCTTCAATCAGGCCCAATCTTCCAACCTCACTCCTTTCGAGTTTCACAGCCTTGACATGGTCAGGGTGCGGCAAAGCTCCCTAGGGCCCCATTGGGTCCCTGGCCAATACCAGCACCCAAACACTTACCAAAATGTTGGACAAGCGCAGTGTGGAATTACCATCCTTGTGTGTCAAAGTTTAGTGAGTACTCAGGGGTACTCAAGGCAATGCTTACACGAAGGGGGTAGAACCTAATCTCTAAGAGTAGTGTGAAGTGCAGGAAGGAGAGGAAAGTTTATAGTTTAAAGAGTTTACAAAAAAGATGGAGAGTTGCACACAAGGATAATGGGCAAAGGGGACAAATAGGTCACATAAATATCACCAAGGGATACAGAGACTTATGCAAACTCACCAAGCATGAGTACACAAAATCAAAAGAGTTTTAAGAGACCTTCAAATAGTCGAATTAGACACAAAAGTAAGTAGTAACAGAATATAGTCATAACAGGTAAGATCAAGAGCAAACAGTGGTCATGATCATGCAAGTGTCAACAGGCAACCAAGAAGTCAACTACATGTTACACAACAGAAGCATAGGTAGAAAACAATTAGGAATATAACACACTGAAGTAGTAACAACCACATTGTTTTGGAACTTTGAAATTAATAGGACATACCAGCAACAAGAGAGCACAACAGAATGCAAGAGCCAAATATGAACACAATATTAGCCTTGGCTTTTCATCCGGCTAATAATAGTTAGGAGCAGGGAGCAACAACAGAGCAAAAGAGAAGTAGCACAAGAGAGAGAGCAATGTTTATTGCTGTGTGTGTTTGTGATATGCAATGTGTTGCTGTGTATCATGCAAAAGAGAATGGGGGGTACTTATAGTACTGAAGACGAGCAAACAAACAAGGTAGCAATCTATAATTAAGGAACTGAGTATCAATCATAATCAAATCAGTATATGGACTCCCCTTTAATTAAGGAATCAAAGTCAAACGGTAATAAGCAGTTATTTAAAAGGAAAGAAATCACAAAGCATGGTATGATCACATAAGGAAACAGAATAATATAAGGTATACAATAAAGACTAGGTACATGATACTTAGGGAGATATGTCACACAAATCAATCAACATATTTGTGCACACATATAGGGCAAAATACTACTTTAGTTCTGGAAAATAGTTTTCAAAATAATGAACGAGATTGAAAACCTAGGAGATCAGTATTAATTGAGGAAGGTATCCCACGGATTGAGGAAGCAATTCGGAATCAATACCAAATTATAAGGAAAATACACAAAATCACAATTTTTAAGGCAAGCATCACAGTCTTAAAGGGAGCTTGTAAGAATCAGTATAAAATCACCATGTAAACAGTCAGAGAAACCTTAAGCGAAGAACGCAATATGGCAGGGGGGAATGAAACACTAGCAACAAAATTAAAGCAAAGAGTACGGAACTCAGAGAAGAATCCAGAAGAACACACAAACAAGCAAACACGACAATAATACAAATATAAACCCTAAAGCTAGGGTTTCATCAGACTTAAGCAAAAATGTTTAGAAATAGTACTGAGAATCATGACTTAATACTCAAAATCAGAAGATAAAGTATTTTCGAAAAGGGGTTAAGAAACCCTAGTTTCAAAAGGGAACAAAAACGTTTAAAACTTGAACAATCATAAAGATCGAGTAGAGAGTAGTGCAAAACATAAAGGTATGAATTGAAAATCGTTAAAAATACAGAGATTTAAGAGGTTTGGGTCGAAGTTAGGGTTTCATAGGAAACCAGTGAGAGAAGTAAGAGAAACATGGCTGTGAAACTTAGGAATAATGGTGTTTATAGCACCATCGAACCAAAACCCATCGGAGAAAGGCCGGAAACAAACCCAGGCAAAGCTTCAATGACCGTCTTGCATGGTGGAGACTCATGGGGTCTCAGGGACGGAGGGAACCGGTGAGATAAGGCTTCAAGGCGGCTGGTGGTCGAAAAAGGCGAGGCTGGAGGTGGCTGGAGAGATGGTGAAGGCCATCGGAGAAGAAGAACCAGAAGGTTCTAGAGAGAAGGAGGAGAGGAAGAGACGGATAGAGAGAGAGAGACCGATCTCGAAAAGTGAGGGGTCAGGGGGGTAGGTGAGAGTTTAATTAAGGAAAAGGGATCTGGGCTGTTGATCTTATTTGATCAACGACTCAGATTAGTTCGGAGTTGGGCCGGGTTAGTTTAGGGATTGGGCTGGAAATTGGGTCAATTAGGGGGTTAATTTAGGCTGTAATTGGAATACCAAATGGCTGTAATTGAAATGAAATGAGGCTAGCTTTTAAATAGCCAGTTTTACCCTTTTTATTATTTATAAATAGCAATAATGATTTTCAGATCAAATTAAAAGCGCTGAACTACTTAATAATATATAAATATTAATCCAAAAATACTGGAAATGATTTTATAATTGTAAAACGCTATTAATCGTAAAATAGGTTATAATTGCAATTATATGCAATTAGCTTTCAAAAATACCAAATAAATTTGTAAAAATATGCAAAAATCACCTTAATTATACTTTGGTGTAAATATGAGAATGGAAATAAATTATTCACAAAAATGATAATTTTTGAGAGCAATTACTGGATTTTGTACTGCTAAAATAGACGATAAATTGATTTTAAAAATCTTAAAAATTAGGGAAAAATACCAAAACTCTTGAGCATGCTTATATATGCATATACATGCTATTTTGAAAGTATTTGAGTATATAAAAAAGGATATAGGGAAAAATTGGGTATCAACACTAAGGCATCGAAAATTTTTCACTAAGTCTTTTAGCCGAAAAGAGGAAAAAATTATAGCCACTTTAGAGGCTGAATTGGCCCAACTTAAAGAGCCTAAAGGCCGACCTAAAAGAGCCTAAGGGCCGATATAAAAAAGCCTAAGGGCCAGAACATATAGAGTTCGAGACCTTGCTCTCACTCAACTCGGACTCAAGAGTCCCGTCATCCCGAGCTCGCATCAAATTAACCAGGGCATAGCTCGAGGATTAACAAAAACCTTAAAAAGTATTCTGTTATAAGTTCGAAGAACGCCTATTGATTATTTAAAAAACCTAAGGGTTTGTTCTATTCAGAATCCGAGCCGACGTTCGCTTTATCATTGAAGTTATTAAAATTTTCCACAAAGTGAAGACAAAGCAGAATTCAATAAGAATCGGAGGTGGAGAAAAGGAAATTCTTTATATTTATAAAAGGGTATTTACAATGCCCACGAAAGGCCTTACACAAAAACAAAACAAAGGAATCTAATCTACTTTGGGGCCACATCCTCGGGAGCTGCATCCTCGGGAGCCGCATCTTCAGGAACCTCCTCCTCGGGGACTCCATCCTCATCTTCTCCATTCTCGGAGCCACTGGCGGAATCCTCACCATCAAAAAGTAAAGCGGCACCCTCGTCCTCCAAAGTTTTTGCTTTCTCAATGTCAGCTGAGAGGTCGAAGCCACGAGCGTGCACCTCCTCGAGAGTTTCTCTCCAGGATTGTCGCCTGGCATGGTCGAGAGCACATGATAACATGACTTCAGCCGCAATGGTGATCTCCTATGCCCGAGCGTTAGCAGCTTCAGCGTCAGCTCGATGCGAGGACACAAATGCCTCCGCCTGAGATTTGGCCTTCGCAAGCTCAGCGGCTGATTTAGCTTCGAGCTCCTCTATTTTGCGGCTCCGAGCCAAGCTTTCCTCCTTTTCATTTTGAAGTTGGAGTTCAATTGAAATTAGCTACTCCCGAAGTGTGTCTTTCTTTGAGGCGAGACAGTCCATGTGTTGTTTCCACCCTAGGGTCTCGGCCTCTTTCATCTTGAGCTCTTCTCGGAGCTGCTCCACTAGCTCGCCCTTCTGCTGGGCCTGCAAAAATTGAAGTGTTAAATGAAGACATAACTGACCCCCAAAGGCTACATTACCGTTTCGATAAGTTCAGTCTGTTTCTGACGAGCCTTCGCCAACTCAACTCGGAGATCTCTGACTTCTTCCTCTTTTTGTACATAGAGGCGCTTGAGGTCGTCCCTCTCTTCCATCAACCTCTTGAGTTCGGCTTCACACCGAGCAAGCTCGGCTCGATATTCGGAAAATGCTTGCCGATGAAGCACCACAGCCTTCACACAAAGAAAAAGAATCAGACTTAGGAAAACAAGAGTAAAGTTCGATCACAATTATGAGGACAAAAACTTACTTGCTTAAGAAGCCTCTGGGCCTCATCAAAGATAAACGAGGCTTCAGGATCGGGACCATCTTCGACCCCTGCAAGGCACTCCCAAAAAATATCACTCCCTTCATGGGTCGTTCCCACATCAGGAGTCCTCATGGCCTGGGCATCTCGGAACTGCCCTTCAGAGAATACAGGGCCCGGCAGCGAGTCATCTACATTAATTATCCCAAGTGATTCACTTGGGATATTATCCTCTCTTTGGAGGGCCTCGGAATAGGGCTCTTCGGGCTCGCCCACCAAATGTTCCCTGGGACGAAACACACTTCTACCACCTGATGGCTCGGGGACTCTACTCGAGCTCCCCTCTGAAATTTCTTCGGTTCGAGATTGAACCACGTCAGCCGCCATCGGTTCAGCGGCCTTCGAAGCGCCGGTGCTTCCTCTTTTTCGAGCTACCAACAGGCAATCGTCATCCTCCCCCTCCCCATCCTCATCCCGAAGGCGTTGGGCCGTTTCTGGAGATAGGGCAATGGTATCGGCCTTAGGCTTTTGAGCCTTGCTTCTCTTTGGCTTCGGGGAATTTTAGGCGACCCCCTTTTCCTCTTCTTTTCCTTGGTAGGCTTTGGAATTTCTTCTTCACCGGGCGGGGGAGGCCGCATAGCAACGGCGTCTCCAAGGCCTGCATAATGATAAAGTAAGTATTTCACTAGAAAACATAAATACGTGAACAAGAGAACTCACCATGGTTTTTAGCTTCCCATAAACCTTTGGCCAAGTCACGCCAACTGTGTTCCGCGTAGGAAGAAGTGGAGGCCAATTGTCGGACCCAACCTTCGAGGTCGGGGGCCGCACCAGGAAACCAAGAAACAGCTGCATCATTAGAAAAGAATTAGATCGAGAAAAAGTAGGGAAAGTAGGGTATTAATCACCATCGATACATTTGTACTTACGTTTCATGTTCCACTCCTCGGGGAATGGCAACCTCTCGGCAGGAATCAGATCGGAGGTCCTTACTCAGACAAACCGGCTCATCCATCGTCTGTCCTTGTCCTCATAGATGCTGGAAAAAAGGGACTTCAAAGATCGGCGCTGAAGCTTTATCAAACCCCCTCGATAAAGGCGAGGGTTGTATAGCCTGATCAGATGGTCGGGGGTAAAAGGCATCTCCTCGACCAAGCCCGAGAAATATCGGATCAAATTAACGATGCGCCAGAAAGAGGGGTAAATCTGGCCAAGCGTCACCTAATATTGTTGACAAAAATCAAGAATTACTGGGTCTATGGAACCTAGAGTCGGATCTGCGGGGCCCAACGTGAATGGGTAGGTATACACGCTTAAGTACCCTGCCTTATAGGTAGTGATGTCCTCTTCAGGGGAAGGGATCACAACATCTTTGTTCTCCTAGTTGCAGTCTTTTTTACCTGCTCAAGTTCGCCTTCAATTATTAAACAGATGTATCGAGACATGGGCTCACATCGACCTGGTGGCGATGCAGGTTTCTCGATTTCGGAGGTTAACTCACATGGCCTGGGAATACACTCCTCGATACAAGGTGGCACCACTGTTCTACCTCTGGCCGGCCGCGACGATGAAGCTTTTTCTTTCTGGGGAACAGTCTTAGATGTCTTAGCCATTGTGGTTAAGAAATTCAAGAGAAGAAAAGAAGTTGATGATGTAGTAAGAACAAATTGGGAAAAGGATGAACTCAGAGAAGTTGAAGAAGCTAATGAGATTCTAAGGATGATTTGAGAAGTAAAGATTGCAAAAATTGTGAAATTGGCCTATTTTTAGAAGTCACTTAAATGGTTTGGGGAAGCCAAATAGCCGACCAGCAGCCGCCTCCAATTAATGACCTTGGGAGCTACGCGGAAGCGACTTTTTCAATCACTTCAGCCGCTGACATCACGAGATTGACATCATGATCGAGGCGACAGAGCATCGAAGATCAAATCGTTTCTTATCATCTTACTCTAAGAAACGCGGGGACTATCTGTATACGGTCAAAATCGGGTATATCCAATTTTCCGGGCTCGAGGGGTCGCCTTAAGTCGGAGTTCAGGATGGATCAAGTTCGAGCTAGTCTCGAGCTCGATGACACAGTACAAGGCTCGAAGAACCAAGTGCTCGAGGAACGTCGAAGCCTAATATGACTGGCCTCGAGATAATGCCGTTATGGATTTGTAACAGAATGAGCAAGATTCCTGCCACGTCCCCAAGATCGTGGTGCAAATCCCGAAATAAATTTGTACGAATCCGTACTAGGCGGTTAGACAGCTGTCCCAATAAGATTCTTTACTGTAAATGGAAATGTACCTTATTTAGGGTTCCTCTGTTATATAAAGGGGGCCCCAATCATTTGTAAACAACATCTAATCACTGGCAAAGAATATACTCTCTTACTTTTTGGCTCATTGTTCATCAGAATTGTCCTTTGGCTTTATTATTCTTGCTTTATTGTTCTTGACCCATCTCGAGTTTACTTTGGCTCGAGGTCGAGACTAGTCTAAATTCTGGTTTGATTTTACTTGTTCCTTTCATCTATACTTCAGATTTCTTGGTTATTAATTAGTATTGAACTAAATCACGTATCTTTAAAATCATAAACCAAATTTAATTGTTACTTGTATATTCGAGGTAAAACCTAGAGGAAAAATTTCTTTAATTTCTTCTCATTTTATTATCACCTAGACCACACTTTTGACATCCTACATGATTTTTTGTAGTGTGTTTTTCTCTCTTTTGGGGCGACGGGGAAAATATCCAAATTCTAAAGTTAGGATCAGCGTGTTGTATGCTTATAACATGCTTCTGCCGCGTACAATCGTTTTTGTTAGCAAAAGAGTGGATAACCGACCCAGGTGTCAATTGGACAGAACTTCTACAAAAATATTGGCCAAGTACAACGTTTTTCTGCTGTTTTTTCTTGTTCAGAATTAAACCGGTTGTCCCCAAAATTCAGTTTAACACAAAGAAGTTGAGGACCATATCTTTGTCTCCAAATATTTGTTAGACATGAGTGAAGTACCAAAGCCAGCTTATCCTTACCCAGCTGCAGGTGAATTCTTCTTACTAATTGACTACTTGCACTTCTCTCGCCAGTATATACTAGGTTGGTAAAAAAGGGTTTTCAAAAATATATACACTCACTATTTAAGTACATAATATATGTATATATTTGACGGTTATTTTTCTTTTATTTGGTAGGACGACTATTTAAGTTAATTTCTCAAAAAGAAATATGTCAAAAAGTAAGTGTTCGTGTATCAACAAGGGCGGGTTTATAATAGAGGATTATGAGGCACGTGAACCCATAGTCTCTTCATAAAATTAGATATTTATGTACATATTTTTTGAAATTAGTATAATATTAACTTTTGGCATTCATCTTCAAGAAGACTGAAGACTGAATGGTTTACTTGGTTGAAGGTTGAGTTATTTACCAAAGAATAATAAAGATCAATTCCCACTTAATATATTTTTTCCTCCTTTTTTTAGTAGTGCAACTAGAAATTTTAGATCCGCCTCTTGTGTATCAACGATCTAAATCTGATCCTTTTTTCTTTTATTTTTTTTTGAATCAAGGTTGATCCAATAATAACCATGATGTAATAGATTTAGCCCCTAACCTATTAAAATGAATTAGAACTTTTAATTTAACCGCAGAGAGCAAAAGTTGGTGCAGTAAATATAGTAATGTGGATTAACGTAACAGGTTATTACAAGGGACCTCCAGTGATGGCTCCTCCAATGTATGTTGCTGCTCCCCCTCCTAGGAGGGAACCTGGTTTTCTCGAGGCTTGGTAATATATTAGTACTAGTTCTTTTTTTTTTTAAAACTATATTCTTCTCCTCTTCTTTGGTCGTGATGACTTAACTTCTTCCTTGTTTTAGGAGTAGTATTTACCCAAACCGGCAGGATTAACTGTTTTCCTTTTCCTAGTCGGCATACATAGGTTATACGCAGTTATACACATATTATATATTCCTTATACATCTTTCTGTTAGTTTTAGTTTAAGCGGTTGGGTGTGAACGGCTATTTATGTTAATTCTTCTTTGTTGATTTTGCAGCCTCGCAACTTTATGTTGTTGTTGCCTCCTAGATGCTTGTTGCTGGGATCCTTTCCTCTTCATTTAATTAGTTTTGTGGAACCCTTATAATGTAGTTCAACTTATGCTCTTTCACCTTTTTAGCTACGACTGGATCTTCTTACTGTTTGTGTATATAAGCCACTCTCAGTGTTCGTTCTTCCAAGTGAATAAAAGAGTTACAGGGTTCTAATTTTGCTATCTCCTTTTTGGTTTTAATTATTCACAACTTTTCGTCCACCAATATTTCAGCGCTTAAAATCCTTTTTCATTAGCTCAACAACAACAATAACAACTTAAAGTTTTGGAATGAGAAATTTTGATGCAAAAAGCTTTATCTTTCATTTCTCACCATCCTTTCTTGGTTCTTGCCATTTTCGATTTATATTCTTGTTTTACCATTAATTTAATTGAAGAAAAGATACAATACAAGCATTTGATATGGAAACAAGCTTAATATGTTTACAGGCATACTTATACTAACACAACATATATATCAGTCTCAGTCTTAGACGTGTTTCTTTCCTTGATAAGGTCTTTTCACAGATAAATGGGAAGATAGGGAAAAGATTAATATGCTCTGCCAAAGATGAAACCCCAAATCAGCTAGCCACTCAAAATTGTCACCTACTTCTAGTGCTATATCTTCATGTTCTTATATTTTTGGTAGGCCCTTTTCTACTCCAAACTGATACTGATATCAACTTGTCACGATCCAAAATTCGACTAGTCGTGATAGCACCTAACCCAACCCGCTAGTTTAACAATAATCTAACTTCAAATGAAATTTACTGAGAAAATAATAATGAAAAAATTGAACTCTTATACAACTTTCCAAGGACTTGTAGTACAAACCATGAGCTTTTAAGACTTAGAGTTTACAAAGCTAGTATAAAATAAATATATTATATGTTCGAATTTAGCATCCACTTAAACCTAACATGACACATTCTAAAGGACTACAAGGAGAAAAGGTTCTTTCAATTCCTTTTTCTCCGCAATTTTGGGTCAAAATTCATGTGGATTATAGAAAATCCCCCTACTTGCAAATAACATGGACAATTATGACATCCTTGATTACTTCCTTCCCTTGCTTGTTGGGAAATTGTCGGGGAGAACTCAACTGCTATAAAATGCTTGTGAAGAGTCCCACTTGGTGGTTTAAGCGATGGGTGGTCTCTTTAATAGTCTCACCTCTTGAGCTTGCCACCTCTTGAGCTACCTTATAGGGTTGAGTTACGTCCAATGTCCATTTCTTGAATAATGTTGCTTGATTACTTCATTTGCCAGTCTTCACCAAAGACATGGTTGGCCTTTTGGTTTTGCATAGGAGGAACCTGCGCCCGTTTGGAAATCCCGCTATAAGAAAATGGTCTTTGACTCCTAGGCTTCTATTTGATACTTGTGTTGGTGAAAGTTACGCCGAGGCGAGAGCAAATTGGAAGGTGGTTGGTAACGAATCCACATTGGGTCAGGGTGGAGGATATAGAGATTCCAACTGCTATAACATCTATGTTTGATCATAGTCATCATACTGGCTGCTTCAGTTATTGACTTTACATCCTAATTACTAATATTCTTGGTTTGGAGAAAGAAGAAGGAGATGAGATGCCAGAAGCAACGGGGATGAGAAATAGAGAGTTGCCTTAGCACATAATTCACAATCGCATACTGATATCGATAACCCATACTATTTAACGACGCCCTCAGCCTGGATCCCAGATTAACCTTTGTGAAGGCCTGGCCCAATTGCTTCTCGTCGGCCCATGTCTATTTGTGTGACATCTTTGTTGGTGTCCATATTAGGTTAGGGCCTATTCATAACACTTTCCAAAGCTCCTTGGTTATTTGCCAGCCTTTACCTTATATACATCTCTAGCTTGCAATCCGCACATTCTATCCACAAGTATTTGTCTGATTCCTGCCTAGTAGGACCAATGTCACAAGCATCTGCAACCTCTGTCTAATTGATACTCCTCTGATTCAATGTTATATTGGACCAAGTTTATCTTTTTGCTAAATTCTTAGCGAGAAAGCTAGAGGAATCCGCACTTAATTTGACTTATTGATGCTTCTATAACTAAGTAATTACTAGTGTTTGATGCTTTTGGATTTGATGGAAGTAAAATATCTGAAAGAAAATTTAGCAATTGTCTGATATTTCCTATGCAAAGGAAGTGTGAAAAATTCAACTTTAGTCTCCATAGGTGTATGAATCAGGTAAAGATTGACCCGATCAAAGGGGTTAAGTCAAAATCAGCTGCTGATTGACTTGCTTAAACTTCTTGGTTTTTATGGATTTGATCAAATATACAATCTTCATTCATAATCTCGTCCTTCCAACTCAAGATCACTTGTCTAACAATCTTGATCATTAATATAGTCATACCAACTAAGATCACTTTTCAATTAATGTTGTTACAATTCGATCGTAACATCTTCTGTTTATTTGTTTCATCATTCTTTATTTTTCTCAAATAAAAGACTAATAAAAACAGAGAAAAACTGACTTTCTTTATCATAGAAAGAAGAAGTTAGTCGACGTTTCTTTAATTGGTTGCAAGAGCAACTATCTAATTTAGTGTTACATGTGTCGAGCAATTTAATCCACAAAGACACGCATAAAATTTTAGCAATATAATAGTCAAAACGTTAAACATAAAGCTAATGTTGCCAAAATAACATTAAAAAATAAATTAAAATGGTGAAAACCGTGTGAAGGGCGTGGGGGAATAATTTCTGTTATATTATATGATGCAACTCCATTAAATTGTGTGTGAAGTCATAGAAGATTCAATATTGACCGCGTGTCTAAGAAAAAAAATCACTAATATTGAAATCTTTCGGCAAAAGACGCAAAGAATTCCAAAAATATAGTAAAATTTTCAGTACAAAACTTATGTGCAATTATAAAATTTACACCTATAATCCCAATTCTTAAATTAAAAAGAGATAAACACTGACAAAAGAACTCCATCAATATGCTTTACGTTATAGCTTAAGCCTTTTTTCCCTTACAAAGCTTAAGCATGTCAATTACTTTTAAGTCTATACAATACTGTTCTTTCTTTTGGATAATAAGATGCCATTTTGTTTGAAATTTTGAAAAAGTATTTTTGCCCAAAAATAATACTAAGTTTTTCCAGAAACAGTTTGCAAACTAAACGTTAAAATAAATTGATTTCTGCAAATTCTAAACTCGCAGGACAACTTCTAAGAAAAAAATGGACAAAAAATTCGTGAAACAATTACTTTTAGAATTTGTGAATGTTTTGTGGTGGAGAAGAATTTTTCAACGAGAAAAACTAACGCTACGATAATTTCCACAAAAATTAAAACGAAATCGTTTTGGTCCAACCGATACCTAAGATGCAGGGCAGCTATTCATTTTCACACATGTTTGGACCTTACAAATCGGACCAGTAACTTCCAGCTGTCAATCACGAGACTGACCAGAGTTTGGGCTGCTCCGCCCAAACAACAGGCCCAGGCCCAGCTAAACCACTTACCCTAATTTTTTTGTATATCAAAACTGGACCCACAAACAACGCCGCCTGCAACCAAATCAACAGAACAAACACCTAACTAATCTACCTCGCCGGCGGACATAAAATCCGACGAGTCCTTTACGTACCCTTGCCGTCGGCTAGCCGGATCTGATCTGATTTCGTGAGAAAACTGCCGGACCACAGATCTAATAAGCTTCGTGCAAAGAGATTCCTCATCGGAAAAAAAACTCAGATATTGGTTTTGAAAATTTGCAGAGAAAGAAAAGTAGCCGGAGATGCAGAAAAAACATTGGATCTGGAAATGTAAATTTGTACTAATTTGTAATGATATTAGAAGGTTCTAGGGAAAAGAGGTAGACGTGGGAGTTGCGAGTAGGGGGGTGGTGGGGGGGTGCTTTATATATAAAGAATGTGACGCCAGCTACACATTAGCTAATATTTACTTGTCTTTACTCTTTGTGGGACCCAGAAAAAGTTTCATAAAAGATTAAATATTGGGTTTTTTCCCTCTTTATCTTTCGCACCCCTCTAGTGTTTGGATTCCCACTTTGCCCTCTTCTTTGTCTACCACTAATTTGGTGCCTACAATTATCTCTTAATTTTATCCTAATTGGACTTATTGCACTATTTATTGTTTGAGATTAGGAAACAAAACAAAGTATGAGGACTAGTTGATAGGATGATAGTTGTTCTTTACCTCTATTGTTTACTCCTACAACCAATTTTTATTTCATAGATAATCACAATCATCGTATAACTTCTTTTAATAATTCTGATATCTAATTTATTTTACTGCAAAATTAAAAAATAATAACCTGCAAATTAAATGTGATCCTTTTAAATTTATTATTGATTATGTATATTTACATATTAGCTGCACGTAATTATAGAATTTTGAGAACTATATGTATACTACAATAACAACAATAACATATCTAGTATTATCTCATACCGTGGGGTCTGGGGAGGGTAGTGTGTACGCTGACCTTATTCTTATCTTGTGAGAATATAGAAGCTGTTTTCAATAGACCCTCGGCTCAGGAAACTATGTGTATGCTAGATTTTGAAAATATTTTTTGTACGGAAGTACTAATTTAAATTTGGTTGCAATAATACACCCTTCATTTCAATTTTAAGGCATTTTTTTTATTTTGAAACATTTTAAAATGTTTGAAGAGCTTCACTATAATAAATATTTTAACAACTTCAATCAACTCAACTTATTAGATACTCATATAATACATGAATTAAGATAAATCATACTCCCTCCGTTTCAAATTAAATGAGGTAGCTTGACTCGGTACAAAGTTTACGAAAAAAAAAGAAAGACTAGCTTAAGGGGTAAAGCTTTGTGGGGCCATGATTTTTGTGTGGTTATAAAAGCTTCTCATAAAGGGTAAAATGGATAAAATGAGGAGTTTAAAGTTGAATTATTTCCAAATTTAGAAACGTGTCATTTATTTTGGAACAGACTAAAAAAGAAAGTACCTCATTTAATATGAAACGGAGGGAGTAAATTTTATGTTCAATTACACATTTCACATAAAAATGAGACTTAGGAGTAAAAAGAAAAAGTTTGTGAAGGGGGTACGAGTGTGAATTTGGGAAAAGAAAAGTCGGCTTTTTAAACGTTCATGAGCACATTATATTACAACATTAAAACAAAGCTTCCATTGTTTTGACAGGATCTTCCTGACACGTCAACACTTTTACACATGCCCTATGCGCGTTTTGCTTCTTTTTCACGACTTCATCCCTTCCACGTCAGTCACCCACCCACCCCCTTCCTATTTTTCCTTTGGTGGTCCCCACCTACTCAAAAACCCTAAATTCAGGACACATGCGACCCAAATTCACTTCAAACTCTAAACAAACCCGAACTACAACGCCACCCTCTCTTTTCCTTTTCCTATCATTCAATTTTAGAATTTCTAAAAATAAAAAACCAGCTCTATTTAAACCCTTCCCAACTGAAACCTGATCTTTCCGCCACGTGTCTAACACCTCGAATCTAAGCCGTTAATGCCAGATTGTCTCGGTCAGTTTTTCAGACAGCAAACAAATTAATTTCCACCGTTTGATCAGAAGTCTGGACATGATCCACGGTTTAAATACTGCCCGAACTCCGAACGGGTAGATCTCATCGCCTTTAAGAAGCGATGCCCTCCCCCTCTCATTCCTCGCTCAATCCCTTCAAACCCTTGCCTTCCAATTGGGTTCCAATATTTTAAAGATTTTTTTTCTCCTTTTTTTGTTAATCGTCGCCGGGAGGTGGTAATCGGAGGTACTTTGTCGGATTCCGGCGGGCGCGTGGGTATCACGTCCCTTTCAATTTCATGATTTCAACACCACCTGATAACGATCAATTCCACCTGTGCCGGTGCAATTCATGGCATCCGCCGTCTTAGCTAGCCGGAATGAATCTAGCTGGGCTCAGTCTGGTGGTGCCGGCGGTGGATTCATGGGGAAAACCCCTTATTCTCATACACATCTGAACCCTAACTCTAACCCTAACCCTAAGAAAAAGCAGAAGCAATTCCATCACGCATCTAACGGTCGTCACAACGATGAATCGCCGGCCGTGACGCAAACCGCGTCAGATGATGCCTATTCATTTAATCAACGGCCGATTGAATCAAGTACCAACGTTGACGGCCTCAATCTTGGAGGATATATGACCTACAACGTTGCCTCGTACAACAAAACCGAGCTCCATGAGCTACGGAGTCGGCTGGTGGCGGAGCTGGAACAGATCCGAAACCTCAAAGATCGAATTGAATCGGGTCAATTGAGCACCAGCAACCCCAGATCTCACGGCAAGTCCAAGAAGTTATCCGGAAATAAACGGCCCACCCCATCCGGATCCAGTAAAGATCCGAAAAAGCTCCCCAATGGAGTTGATAATAGAAGTTTCGGTAATCCGGGCGGTGGTGGTGTTAAGGGCATAATCGGAATGGAAAATATGATGAAGGAATGTAGGCAAGTTTTGGGAAAGCTGATGAAGCATAAAAGTGGGTGGATTTTCAATACCCCTGTAGATGCTGAAGCCTTGGGTCTTCATGATTACCACCAGATTATTAAGCGACCCATGGATTTGGGGACGGTTAAATCCAATTTGTCTAATAATTTTTACCCTACCCCCTTTGAATTCGCAGCTGATGTGAGGCTTACTTTCAATAATGCCCTTTTGTATAACCCTAAAACAGATCAAGTTCATGGGTTTGCCGAGCAACTCCTGGCACGTTTTGAGGACATGTTTAGACCGATTCAGGATAAATTGAATAAGCTTGATGGCGGAACCGGCAGGAGGGATTTTCATGCCATAGATGAGTTGCAGGGGAGTTCTTGGAATCACATTCCTACACCGGAGAGAGTGAAGAAGCCCAAGCCTACTCCGGCCCCTCACATTTCAAAGAAGCAGGAGCGAATGATGCAGAATCATTCGAGTGCTTCAACTCCCTCTTTGCCAGTGCAGCAGCCACCAGACAATCCACCAGTGGTGCGGCAGCAGTCCCCGTTGTCAACTCCTTCCCCAGTGAGGGCACCACCAGCGGCAAAGCCTCAATCATCAGTTGCGGCTAAAGTGCCTCCTATGGGAAAGCAACCAAAGCCGAGAGCGAAGGATCCGAATAAAAGAGAGATGAGTATGGAGGAGAAGCATAAATTAGGAGTTGGGCTGCAAAGTTTACCGCAAGAGAAGATGCCGCAGTTAGTACAGATTATAAGGAAGAGGAATGAGCATTTAGCCCAAGATGGCGATGAGATTGAGCTTGACATTGAGGCCCTTGACACGGAGACTCTATGGGAGCTTGATCGGTTCGTGACCAATTGGAAGAAGATGGTTAGCAAAACTAAAAGGCAGGCGTTGATCAACAATTTGGGACAACCACCATCCGCCAGTGCTGCAGCTTCTGCTGCTACAACAACATCCGTTGCAGAGGCTGATGGGGTAATAATGCAGTATTGCATTTTTGTTAATTCTTTTGATTTGATACATATGCTGTCCCTTGTTGCATTTATCAGATTGGTAATGGAATGGCTAATAAAATTTGTTGCTGTGTTTGTTGCAGCCTAGTACAAGCGAGAAAAATGACTCCTTCAAAAAGCCCAAAAAGGGGGGTGATGCTGGAGATGAGGATGATGTAGAGATAGAGGATGATGAACCAGCTACCCACTTTCCTCCTGTGGAAATTGACAAGGATGAAGGTGGTGGTGGTGGGCAGGATCGTGATAATAATGCTAGTAGTAGCTCCAGTAGTTCCAGCAGCTCGAGCAGCGATTCCTCCTCTTCTAGTGGTATATATATAAAAACTACTCCAACTGCCAAAAATGATCCTTTTTGTTGTTCTGGCTCTCAAATGAAGGCTTTGACTAATTGAACATAACTTATTTTGTGCAGATTCTGATTCAGGAAGTTCTTCAGGGAGTGACTCTGATGCTGATGATGCACACTCTTGAGATTTGTTGGTTCAAGCATTGTCCTTTTTGTTTTTTGTGGTATAGAGTCGGTGCCTCGAATTGTCTCTTGATGTTTTTGCACATTTCGCTGAGCTGAGAAGGTTGAAGAACCTATGTGCAGAGCTGTTACCACATGGGCACTTACAGAGTTTGTCTCCTTGAGAGGAAGGGGAATTTTAGTATTTGGTGACATAAAAGTTAAAGGCGTAGGGATCAGAATTTTAGGGATTTTAGGAATGATGGTCCCTCTGTTAATGAGAGTGAGATATGTAGATAGTTGAGACAACACCTTTTGTACAGCAGTTCGTTACACTAATACATTTGATTGTTTTCTGAAAGAACATGACACATTTCTTCTATTGTTCAGTTCTATCAACTTAACTCCCTTCCCTTTTAGCACAAGCCTCAAAGTTTACAGTTAGTTCTCAAATTTATTGGGTGAACAACGTGTTGGTAGGTGGAGAACTTGTGGAGCCACGATGAGAGTTGAGATATGAATTGAATTAATTGAGCAACAACTTAGAGAAAAAAAGAATGATTCTTCACCATGTGCTATTTTTATTAAATTCTGGCCTGCACTTCGAGATACATGTTGGAATCGACCTTCAAATGGGCTAAACATGTATCAGCTGCCTCTCTCTCTATGGGCGAAAGCACCAAAGTTTGGTTTGGCCTAAGAGCAGAATGAACAAACAAGAGAACATTGATAAATTCGACCCATTCTTTTGATGGTGAAGATGTGAGATCAGTTTTCCGCTGGGACTTTAGGGGATGCTGGAATGGTATGTAAACAATTGGGTGCAGTTATTTTCGTATGTTATTTAATGGTTGAAATAACATATAGGTTGGCTGGCTTTCTTCCTTTTGCTTTTTCTTCCATTTATAGGTTAGGTACCTCTCTCTCAGCTGTGCAGTGACTGTATACTTTAATGAAGTTAGCCAAATGCTGGTAGCAACTTCCTTAGTAAAGACGTAAACAATCTCCTTTCACGTGGAGGATCCCGATATGGCAGCAATGACAGACTCGAGTCTGATTGCCCTGCTCCTTACCCATGTGATGGCTATATATAATTAAATTTTCTGGAAAATAATACACAAACACACAAGCATTAAGTTGTAACAAAAGTATGAGTAGATGTGGTATTTTGCACTAGTGCTTTATTAGGCATAATGGCACATGTGTTTCGAGGCGAAGCCTTAATCCAAAGCCATTGGAGACAAGCTCAAGAAAATATTAATTAGGGTAATACAAAATGGGTTAATTTTACAAATAAAGGAGTACAAACATTGATTCGACTAGCTAACCATAATAATAGTATGTCCGTTATAATGTTGTAAATCATCAAATTCATGGTTATCCGGTCAAAACAATTTGCGTATTCAAGTTATTATCATATACTTAGAAAAAGCGCACACAGATGAAAAGTAAAAGTCTTACTGGTGAAGGTGGCATTCTTGGAGACATAAGAGATGGATATTTCAAGGCACAATGTGTCTATGTGACAAATGCACCATATCCTTCATGGTCCTAGGTGTTAGTTCTACGAGACGTTAATCCCTCATAGTTGCCTTGAACTTGTGTTTAAAGACTTTGCTTTACCTAAGGCAAATTTATCTTTGGTTTCTAAAATATATTATATTATGCTCAATGACTTAAACTTCTAAATTCGCCTCATGCGCTCCCATCCAATAACAACAAGACATGTGGTAGGCTGGTAGCCACTCGTGGACTCAGCTTGACTTGATTTCATACGTTATAGTCGTAGGAGGTCAATGAGGTGACACCACCCAAAACAATGTTCTCAATCCTTGAAAGAAAAGGAAGTGATGATACTAAATGAACAGGGAAAAGTAGCAGAATACCCGTTTGATTCTTTATTTCTACTACTTTAGTATGCTGTTGGACGGATAATTAGCCCAATAGTTTGGTCTAACCAGCCTATGGTTGAAATCTCCAGTGGCATTGAAAAAGGCCTACACCACTTTACCAACTGAAGTGAGATTGCAAGTCAGGCAATTCATTTGTTCTTTTCGTGATAGCGACTCAAATGATGGCCACTACTAAATCCTGCCTGACCTGTTAAAGACATGGGAAACTTCCTAGAACAATTCTTAATACAAACTATTACTACGCCTCAATCATAAGTAAGTTGAAGCAGCTATATGAATCATCATTGTCAATATCGTTCCATTTAAGTCTGTCTCAATCCAATAAAAGCAATTCTAAATATAAGAATTAAGAAGAAAAATAAGAGAATAATAGGGCACACATAAATCACATATGTTCCTAGAGTTACTCAGGGTGTTAACAGTAACTTGATAATACAACAGCAAGTTAAAAATTGCAAGTAATTCCAAATATAAACAATGACATGGAATTAAGAGGAGAAGAATGACAAGTGGAATCATTCTCCAGGCAAGCAGGTTAGGTAAGATGTCAATAGGTGCTCCTGTGCCACAAAAATGGATGGTACCATTACTATAACGGACTAATTATTATCAGAACTGCTATTACTATCAGTTTTAGAATAACAGAAGCAAAAAGAAGTGTGCCAAACACAGTAAAAATCCCGATGCAATAAAGTCCAGTGACAATGGTTAGAAAAATCACCAGGAAACAATGCCCAAATGGTCAGTCCATCGGTAGGAATGTCCTAATAATACTCAATCTTCACAAGCCAAACTTTTCTGGTAGTAGAATCACACGTGGCAGGAACTTCCAACATAACGATTTATATCAGATTATAAGGATACCTCGCCCTAAAACTCACCTTTTCGAAGCAGGATACAATGTTACCCTGTTGAGATTCACAATCTGTTGCAGTGTCTTAAGAAACGACGCCTCAGTTTAAGTTTTATCAAAATCTGATTGACTTTGCCGCAGAATTTTCGCACATAAGCTCGTCTTGATGCCTTCTCGGGCATATTTTCGAACAACTTATTAATTAGGTGGCCTAACCTTCGGAGATGTCTTTTCAGCTTTTTCTTTGATGAATCCTGGCTGTTTTCATCAGGGTTTGTGGAGACGATCAATTTTATTATCTCCATAACCAGATCTAGAGCTTCAATTTGCTGAAACTGTCGCTTCGCCTTAGCACATTCCTTCAAAAGGCATCCAAATAGGTGATGTCCAATCCATGGACTCCTTTAAAAAACTTCTTCTAGAAATTCAGACGTCAATTGAGACCTTTTACTAAAGTAATCCTCCAGAACTCCCTCAAATATACCAAAAACCTCCTGAAGTTCAGGCTCTGGAAGCTTTTTAGCATCAATTATCTTCAAAATCCAAAAAGTTGAACTCTGAGAAAGAGAATTGATCATTTTGTATCTATTCAAGGCGACAGACTGCTTTTCCTTTGACAAGTTAGAGGCAGATTTCTTATACTTGAAACGCGTTGCTGCCAGCTTCAAGTTACTTTTCAAGAGTGACTCGAGCACTGAGAATTGGATGTCTTCACCTCTTGGATAGTCCTTTGCCTTGATAATTTTCTGTAGAATTCCCCAAATTCGCTGACCAAGCTGTTCCCTACCTTCCATAGATTGTGAGTTTATAAATGCTTCAGCTAGGTGTGAGAATATTGTTAATACTTGTGGCTTTCCTGTAAAATGGTACATTTAAAAAAAACTATTCCTCGATCAATCAATAGATCAAATGAACAAGTGTTTTGAGTTTATGAACAGTGATAACAATGGAAAGATGAAAGGTAGCTGCAACACTTGATGAAAGAAAAACCACAACCTCAGAACCACAAGATCAAAATGCTTGTGCTACTGTCTCTTTTACTTCAGGATAGTCTTTTAATATAGGTGAAATCTTTCGCTTCTAGGAGAATGGCATAACAAGTGAAGATATATCATGTAAAACTAAAAATAGGATGGCTGAAAAATGAATGCTGTAGGAGTATTGTGCAACAGAAAGATACTCAAAGTGAATGTTATGGAACAGTTGTGAGACCAATAATGTTACACGGAAGTGACATTAGGTCTCTAAAGCTCATAAACATATAGACAAGATATGACGTTGAAATGTAGATTATAGTATGGAAGTTCAGTCAAATAAAACTAAACAAGATGACAAATGATCACACGACAAAAGGATCAAGTAGCATGCATAGAGAATAAAACAAGAAGAAAAGTTGCCGCAGCTGGATTGCACCTAGATGCACCAATCCTTATGTGCAACAATATGATGATTGACTGTAATAGAAAAAGAGGTTGACATAAATCACATGAAGGAAGTTTCAAAAGAACACAATTTTTATATCAAAGTGGACTTGATCAAGAGTCGAACAAAAGAGGAAGAAGTAAAGCAAAAAAACCATATGAGTGCCACTAACTAGTTGGAATTAAGGGTTAGCTGTTTTTTATTGTTACATTTAAATTGGTCTAAGATTCATTAAAAGACCTTTTATTCTAATGAGAGACTTGTGTATGTCTCTATAGGTAAAGTATGAGATTTTGAGAACATTTAACTTTTATGACTCTTAATTTGCCTTGAAATACAGAGTATTTAAAATGTACAAATGATGGGCCTACAGTGAGCTAAATGGATATAAAAGATTAACATAGCCCCTCATAAATTTGGGATTGAGGCCTAGTTTATGTTGAAAGAAACTGCACAATACTGTAATTTGTTCCATAATCCCTTATCCATGTTTCAGATACCAACCGGAGCAATCAAAAGAAATTATGATGCCACTTGGTTCCACCCCCCTTCCTTTTTTTTTTGATCATGGATTCTTTATTCGTTTGGAATTAGATGACAAATGAAATGCCACTGATAACTCAACAGGGAAAAATATACAACCTCCAAGAATTAAAAGATCATACCCCTGTTTCCATCATGATGATCATGCCAAAAAGCTAATCATGAAGTTAGGATATGAACTTACATTATACATTAAGAGATTAGATTTTGAAGTCAATCTTACACATCCTTTAGATAAATGTACTTAGTATATCAAGAAAACTTGCCTGGATTTTCATTTAGGTAAATCTCCAGCAAAGAGAGGACACGATACTTGAAGTGGACAAGCTGTGAATCAGCAGTTTCACCACCAGCCTGGTTCGTCCTTCCCTTTATACATTTAGCAAGATATGTGTCCATGCGGAACATTGCATCATCATCCATTCCCTCATCAAAATCATCATCAGAAGCCTCAAGAAGTTCTGCGCCTTCTGCCTCGATATCAACTAATGTCCCTGAGTCTGCCTGTCCATCATTCCTCGCTGTTTCATCCGAATCCTCTGCTTCTTCAATGCCAAGAACATTGTCATCGTCGTCATCCTTCTCATTGTCTGTTTCTTGGCGTCTGGCTGGTTTGAGATTTTTCTTTATAACACACAACATCCGAAGTAACCCATCATCCGTGACATCATGGAAAAAGCATTTGAAAACCTAATTTTTTATAAACAAAAGAACTTTTGAAAACCTAAAAAGACAAACAACTTTAAGTAGGCAAAGAAGAACTAGAAAATAACCTGAGCAACAGCAGCTGTTGCAGAAATTCACACGAACTCTTAGGTACCAGTATACATTCAACCGAAGAACTCTCTAACTAGAGATTTCCAGCCATTCCATAATACAAAATACAAGCAAAGATATAAATGACACCTACATGTGCACTTTCCAAGAAATAAAACACAACAATCAACTTTCATGTATTCATATTATGCATCTGCTAAGCTCTTTGAATTGTAAGTATCGGTGATGGACAAAGAAAGATAATTGAAGAACTATTAAGTTCTCTTCCACCTTTAAAAAGACAGAGACTGGAGGATCATCAAAAGTACATGAAAAAGAACATTTTCCATAATACACAGACAACTCCACATCGAAGAGATCAACTACAGAATGTTCTAATGAGTTCCTATTTTTGATTGCGTCAAGTCAAGCTGAAAACAATATGAATAGTATTATTATAAGGTGTATCCAGAAAAGGAATATAAAGAAACAATGTATTCACTACTTTTTTCCTCATGAGATAATTAAGGTTCATTTGAAAGAAACCCTATGCACAAGAGTACAGATAACAGGATGAATGGAGTTACACATTCAGTAAGATTTTCTCTTTGGTGTGAACAGCTTGTATTGGTGCTAAAGCGAACTTTGTGCTTTTAGTTTGTGTATTACATGGAGTTGAAGCTTCCAATCACATTTCAATAATTTGTAAGGACAAAAGAAAAGGAAAGATATCTATCTGGCAGCTAAATAGACCCAATCTTCCAACATGAGTAAATATCTAGTATCGATCATCCATTTTGTTTCTCTAGAAGAATATTGTACTAGTCAAGTCCACACCCCCAACCCCATTTGAGAATAAGAAAATAGAAATGCTTACACTAGGGGTGGCAAAATGTTTAAAAGAAAACAGTTATCCACCCATATTATCCATTAAAAATGGGTTGGATAATGAACTGTTTAAAAACGGATCAAATATGGATAAGAACCGTATAATCCATTCAGAAAATGGATAACTAATGGGTTTAACTTTTACATTTGTAAAGTCTCAAATTGGGGTTCCTCAAGTTTGGGAGACTAGGAATTCTTACAAAAGTGATCATATTCAAGAAGCCATGGATAATATGGATATCCATATTATCCGCCGGTTAACCCATTTTTTATCCGTGTTAAATATGGGTCGGGTCGGATAATTCACCCGTTTTCGACCCGAAACATATCCGACCCGACCCGCCCGTTTGCCACCCCTAACTTACACACATAATGCAAGGATCAATATCCTTGAGAACAACCAAGATTGCTATTGGAGCTAATGTCAAATACAATACAAAAACATACATAAGCTGTCACTAATTCATAGTGGTTTGGTCTTTACCAAAATTTGCTAAAAACAGAGCTAGTGATTATATATAACAAGGACCAGTAATTAGCACTCAGCTTTAAAGATTGATATAAACTTATATTTAAGGCTAGTTACACTTTCCTTTTTTCCTTCAAATATTCTGTTGGTTCTTCCTATCCACAGAGTCCACCAACACAGCTTGAACTATAGCTCTATCAGCAAATAACTTTTGAATTGTGTTTGAGTTGAATATGAAAACATAAAAAGAACCCGTTATACTAAGGTCTGACAGTTGCATATACCCCTCCATCCCGAAAACATACACCTACTTTCCTTTCTGGCCCATCAGGAATAACTCAACATATTTCATTAACTAAAAAGTTTTATTTATAACAGTTGTGTCCGGGCTAATTTGCGCGCACATCGACTATTCCATCGAGTATTTGCTCCTCCCACCAGCACATGATCATTAAATAGAAAGTTTTACATTCTCCATGAATCAAACTAATATAGGAGAAATAGTGTTGAAATGCTTTTCTTAAATAATTTAAGGATAAATAGAAATATAACTTAACATATGTACTGCAAGTTTAGCTAGCATAAGAAGAGTGAGGCAGAGGTCAGATTAGACGGGATTAAGGTGCCTAAATGCGATCAACTCAGATTTCAAGGCTCGATGATCCAAGAGAATGGCATAACAGATAAAAGATGCTATATATAAAATTAAAATTTGATGGTTGAACTGGAGAGGTGCTATTGAAGTGTTATGCAATAGGATGATACATACCAAACTGAAGTTCAAAAAAAGTGTTTAAGACCAAATGGGAGAGGATGGTGGACCTCTATGGTCCAATACATCCACAAGATCATAAATGCAAAATGTTAAGATGAATGCCTAGTCATACAAGAGTAGACAAGATTAGAAATGATCACATTCAGAAAAAGGTACAAGTAGTACACAAGATAGATAAAATGAGAGACTGGTCACTTGAGATGGTCTAGTCATGTCTTATGTCGGCCATAAGATGCACCAGTTTGTATGTATGAAACCATGGTTATTAAAGGTATTAAAAAAGGACGAGGTAGAACTAAAATCACATGGAAGGAAGTTGTCCTGAAAGACCAACAATCTCTAGAATCGATACGGACTTAGCAAAAAATAGCTTACAATGATACCTATTAGATGGAATAAAAGTTTGGTCATATTGGAACGCCATTGCTTTAGGTCCAATCTTCACCAAAAAAATTTAGTTTTGTTAGAGATTTGTACGCCAATAGAAAATGTAGAGAACTTTTGGTAACAGAAAAAGATTGAAATGGGTTTAAATGGAGCAACACGAATATTGAAAATTCATATTGCCGACACCTATCAGCTTGAGATTGAGAAATTAGGTGATGTTGTAACTCAGTGTTATATGCTAAAACATCCATATAAGTAAAAATTCCTCTTAACTCCGTTTAAGTTTCTTCTCTTATCAAAGTCGGTAAGGTTTTTCAGGATGGACTTGACATCACAATGCAGTAGGTGTAACAATGCATAAGAAATATTGGAAAGCACTTCCTCAGGCCAGGAATTTGGGGGATAATAGATCAGCAGAGGCACTGATAGGATATTATCCTTGCTTTTCAGTAATTTACCTTCTCAATAGCAGTCCGCATTGCAGCTGATGACTGTGGCAGCAATGAAAGCATGGTGTCCACTAGGACATCCATCAATTCATGTGTGCCATCTCCATCTGCTTCATCTTCTCCAGAGGAAGCAAGATCAGAAGATCGAAAAGCCTTTGAACAGCAAATAACCAATTCCGAGGCGGCTTCAGAAAATTCTTCAGGCCGAAGTAGAACTTGAAGCAACAATTGCATTAGAAGATACCTCATGGAATGAAACTTATTTGCGTCAATACTTGGGCCCAAGTTTCTTTCCTGCGGTCATTTGAAAAAAGAATAAAAAGGGTTAACAATCTAACTTTGTCACAGAAGAAATGAAGAAGTTTTCACTTTCCTGAACACGAGTAATAACTAATATAAGATGAGTAACAACAGGATATGGATCTTTGAATTAACAGCTTACTCAGACTCCTCACACTAAAGCAGGTCTACATTCTTATCAAACAATAAAAAAGATTTAAATGCCTAAAGCAAGGGACATTGGTTTCACAAAGGCACAAAAAGCTTTGATTAATGCTGCCGACCAGGATGCTACAAAAAGAAGCAACACAAAATATCACCTGTCTTGAGAGCTGAGACTCCACAGACTGCAATTTTTTTAATGCTTCTTCGTCATCATCGCTCAAGGACCTGAACAGCGAAACAGAAGGAATATTTTGCAATGTAGCAAGAAATCGCATGAAATAAGCTCCAAGATCATTAGCTTCAGGACCACTTGCCACAACATGAGGTCCTTCGCCTTTTTGAGCATGTGATAGAAGTAACTGAAGCTGCTCAATGCACATCCTACAAAGAGCACTTGAAATGGAAGACTTTGGCCACCTAAACTTCTCCTCCAATTCAAAAGATGTCACCTCACTTCCAAGAGTTGAAGAGAATAAACCCTGAACAGCCAGAAATTTTAGAATTTCTCTATGCACTCTGAACCTTGCATTTGCATCCAGAGGTAGATGCTTCCAGCTATTGGAAAGTGACTTTAAAACCCAGCCTTTAGAAAAATCTGAGGTTCCTGGCGCTCTAAAAGAATCTTTATATTCTGTGGAACCAATTTTTGAGTTGTCATCTGTTGTTTGACTCTGATCTAAAGGCTCCTCTGAAGCATGACCTTTATCCAGGAACGTGTCAACCAAGTTCTGTATGAGAAGCACGCATCCAGACTCAGTTTTAAACTCAGCCAACAACTCTTTTACTGTTTTTGTCCTGGTGATGCAATCAAATTTCCCGTTACTATGTTTCTGTAAAGCCATAATAACTGCTACTCTTCTAACATCGTCATGCTTGACCCACTCACATAATTCTCTCATAAAATATTGACAGGATTTGAATAGATTAGGGTCTTTTCTGGAAAGTACATCCATTAAGCAACGTACAACTTTGTAAGAGAGGATGTTGCAGATGCAGGAAGCGGGCAGTTTTGGAAGGAGACGCAGCAGCACATTGAGTGCCAAGTTCTTACAATCATGAGATGATGAAAGAATTAGTGATCCTTCAATGCCAACTTCACAGAAGTTTTTAAGATTCTTCTGAATATCTTCTTCTGCTGAGCTACCCTTGCGGGGTTTTTTGTGCTTTTTCATGAAACTTAAAGCTACTGAGGGATCAAACCCTTTCACAACATTTTCAGGTAAGAGAATATTTACCAATGAATACCATACACTATGAGTTCGTGGATGGCAGAAATTGGACTCCTGCAGATCCATAAAGTCCACAGATCAAAATATGAATAAAGCTTTTCAAGGAAGGGAAATGAAGAAGTTTAGTAGCACCTTCAAGCATTTGGAAAGCAAGGACAGATGTTCAACAGTGAAAAGCCTGCTGGGGCTATAAGGAAAAGGCAGAAGCTTGCCAAACTCTTTGTCATCGACACCAGCTTTCTCACGTATAGCAAGGGCAAGAAGTAAAGCATCAGGATTTCCAACTTCTGGTGCACCTTCAAACCACTCTTTAAGTCCAGGAGCTTCAAGTATATGATTCAGCAAAGCTTCAACAGGCAACTAACATGACAAAATATGTATGTTGATACAGCTAGATAGAATACAGCTTAAGGAAAGAACCAAAGTAGAGAAAGAAGGATAAGATCGTAAAACACAAATACTCTAAATTCCAAAAGTTAAACCAGCAACATGACAAAGCACATTTTAGAGTAATAGGAAGAGGTGATATTTTTTTTGGACAGGTAAAAGAATCTTTAGTTGCACGACAGCACTAAGAAGGTACTGGAACAGCCGGAACAGGTGAAATTTAGTAGCCAAGTAAAAAAAAATCCTAAAATATCCATCAGGGAGATATAGAAGCTCATACGAGTAAAATCCAATCGGTGAAGCTATTTCAAGTAATAACTAAAGTGTACATGCTTAGCATAAATTTGCAATTCACAGGCTCGTAAACATTATTGACCTTGTCAACCAACTCCAAAATAATTGAGACAGCAGGCTCTTGAAAGTAACGCTTTTCTGCTGCCATCGAGACAAGAGAACCAATAAATTCTTTAATATAAGGAGTGTTTTTATCAGCAATCCACTCTAAAGTTAATCTCCCTGATTTTGCAATAGCTCCATAAGCAAACAAGGGTCCAAAGTCGTCCTACAAAACCACTTAAAACTGTCAAGCCAGCACATAAGAGAACTGATAAGTTCACAAACAAAGGTAATCTTTCCTACCTCCTTCATGGAAGAAGAGATAATTAGTTTCAACAGTGCATCCAGTTTTATGCATGGAACTGCACCAACCAATACTGTCATGCCTAATGCAAATCCTTGCCTTGCACACTGCACATATAAGAAACAGATAAGATTTCTTATTAAGACAATCATGGCACATAGAACTATGAGTAGAGTAGACATCTTTTTACTAAACCTTCAGTGTTTCATTTAACCTTTAAATTCAAAACTGTGGAGCATATAGCTATTAAAAATTTTCAAAGACACGAGCTATGAGTATCTACCTCCCAGGCGCCAGCATGATCATAAAGTAACCTTTCGGGATTTTACTATAAAATAACATTTGTAATGGTAAAAACAGGAGAGCATAGTCTAAGTGTCTTATTGCAAGACACAAGTTTCCAGAATGAATTTGCTTTTGTCACCCTGAAGATATTAGTCTCCAAAAGAATTTCAATTATAAAATGAAGATGGAAAGGCGTATAGATCCTATTTAAGCTGACAAATTAAAGAGTAACAATAATTAGGAACTTATTATTTTCAACAAAACTACGGAACAATTATACTACAAATTAGACAAACACACCTCTCTTGATGAAGAAAGGCCACGAATGAGCCTCCGAACTGCATATCTCAAAGAAGGGGCACAGTTATTCAACCCATCATCCTTCTTTTCAGCTTCCAATTTGAGCTGACCATCAACCACTTCCTTGTTCTCCAGATTATCATAAGCCTTCTGAATTTCAAGCAACTTAACAACTAAAGCCTGAGCAGCTGCTTCTCTAATAGACACCTCAGCAGCTGCAAGGTCTGTAAATAGACGAATGTCGAGCTCAGGCAACCCACTAGTAGTAGTAGGAGAAATCTCCGTCCTCTCATTACTTCTCGAGTCAAGAGAAGCCAACTTTTGTTTATGCCAAGCCTCCGCTCTTTTCTCGGACTTGGCTCTGAGCCTCTCTTTGTCTAAAACTCTTTTTATTTTCTTTCTCTCCATAGGATTGATAGGTTCCTCCCCTGTTTCAGCCTTTCTCTTTTTCTTGTCTTTCTTCAATTTCCTCCCAACATTCTCCATGACCATAATGCCAACGTTTGTCTGACCCATCAAAAAGTTCAAGCTGAAATGTACTACAATAAAAAATAAAACAGAAAAAGAATTTGCAGGTTCCTAAAATTATTTTGGTGGTTCCTGAAATACAGAAAGTTAGAAAAATATTTTCCTAATGAATTAAAACAACGTCAAGCTTGAAGTTTCTCGAAAATCATATACTTCCTAAGAAAGAAAAAGCAGAAATAAAGTTGCAAAGTTGATGAAATTATTTCATTGATTCCTGCACAGCCAACAACTGAAGGATATAAAAGTATAATACGCAACACACTGTTATCCTATCAGCAATTTTAAACTCGTTAAAGCCAAAATATCAGCTAACCATGGCCATGCACTAACAATGTTCAACTTCCACATTCATTTTTACTGTGGAAAACTTCGCAGTATAGAATAAAAATAATACTGTACTACATATTTATATTGCAAATTTACACGAGAATAAACTGATGAAAATATCAACAGTTAAACTGGATAGAGAGAATGACAGAGAATAAAAGAGATACTCACAAGTCACATACAGTTTGATTCCGTGGGCGGAAGAGAATGGCGAAGAGTTTCCTATCGGCCAGGGAATTGAAGGACAAGTAGATTTATATAGGTATTGGTTCTAATCCCTACTATTTGTTTTTAATCCAGCGGGGCCCGCAACATATGTGGGCCAAGGTTTATTTATTCTATGAATTTTTACATTCCTATACCACATAGGAAACCTTTTTATCCTCCATGTTTAAGGTTTGATTTAATTACAAACCTGTATACCAAATTACCAATCCTATATATATCCCACGTTTCTCTCTCCCCTTAATTCCTAAGATCTGACCAGCGCCGTAAAAATCCCTTGCTTTTAAACAGATGGAAGTAATCTCTCACTCCGGCAAATACCAAATACCAGCGGCAAAATCAAATCAAATTAATCAAATCTTCGAAGTGTTTCTCTGCGTCTCTGTTGGGGTTAGCGAAATAGAAGAAAGGCTCAAAGATGGAGGAAGATTTGAAAATGGAGGCAGTAAGCTAAGTTGAATTAGACGATGAACACAGAAGACTTCCTCAATCGATCAATCAACAATTCTCAATTGTAAATTTATGGGGTAGCTATATGAATCTTCTGTAACCTCCGGCTCCATTTTGTCTATATTATTTCAATATTAAATAAATTGTCTTTTTAGGCAATTTAGAGGTTCTTTAAAGGTAGAGATTCTTCAAGTGTCACACTTATCCGGCATTGACACACAAGTTCTTGACCAAACTAGGAAAGAACTTGGTTAACAAACATCTGACCCAATATAAGTGTGACAGTGTGGGTGCAATTGTAGTTTATTTGTAGTTTTTTGTAGATGAAGAGCAAATTGTAGAAATGTAACATCCACAATTAATCTGCAAATTGTCTACAAAATTTTCCAAAACTACAAATTAACTACATTTAACCTACATTATAACTACAATCTGGAAACAATTTACACATGAAAGTTCTTCAAGTTGGAATTGGCCACAGCTACATTTCTTGTTTTCTAGACACACAATGTACCGCTTCACACCATCCAACACAGTATGTATATGATCTGTTGAAGCCCTCACCTACATTTTCAGAACAAACACAAAGAAAAAAAATTTACAATATTAAAAATATAGTATCTACAATATATCTACATTTTATCTATAATTTATCTACAAATTAACTACAAACTATAAGTAAACTACAATTTGCCTACAATTTATCTACAATCTGGAGACACTGTATATTAAAATATTTTTTTCCTGCACCAAATAAAGAAATTGTAGTCAAATTGTAGGTATATGTAGTAAATTTGTAGATAATATTATAAAACTAAGAAGACCTATTGCTGTTATCTTTTTCTTCTCATTTTTGTTGTTGTTTACAAGCTTTAAGTTATTGTCATTGATCTGCCTTTGAACTCTCCACTTTATGTCCATTTAATTGGTGCTTGTTTTTTTGAATCAGATGTGACATCATGCTAGCTGCATCTTGAGGAAAGCAAAGCAGATAAAATCGTATGCCATTTTCTTTTCTAGAAAAATGCAGTTAAGATGTGGTTTAGCGATACTAGAAAGGACTTTAATTATTGACTTCATTTTGATCTTAGCCTTGAAGATGTTGAAGGGGTTGATCAGTTGCAGTGGGAGGATCAGTAGAAGATAAGGGTATATGTAGAGGGTGGTGGATCAGGATCCTCAAACACCCCTAATCCTGCTGCAACGGAACTTGGTATTGAAGTCTCTCAAACCTCCCATGATAGAAGAAACGACGAAGAACAGATTTTTTCAACTTTGAGTTGTTGAAACTCGAAAATTTGAATTGTTCGTTCTTTTTTTTTCGAGAATTTGAATTGTAGTTCTGGAGAAAAATACGCAGATGAGAAATCTCCTTTCCCTTTTTAAAAATTGAATTTAATGTAGAATCAATTAACACCAAGATTCTCTCCTTAATTTTATGGAATATTCTGCCCTTTTAATGCCTAATAGTCGAATGGTACAAAATTTGTAGGCAAAACGTAGACTGGGCGGGTAATTGACAAACAATGCACATTTTTGGTAATAAGGTTTCATATATGGTATAGTTAGGAAAAAATGCATTCCTATACCACATAGGAAACCTTTTTACCCTCCATGTTTAAGGTTTGATTTAATTACAAACCCGTATACCAAATTACCAATCCTATACTATACTTAATTAAAGGTCTAATTAATGGGCAGTTTTTACTCCTTAATTAAAGGTATCCATATATCCCACGTTTCTCTCTCCCCTTAATTCCTAAGATCTGACCAGCGCCGTAAAAATCCCTTGCATTTAAACAGATGGAAGTAATCTCTCACTCCGGCAAATACCAAATACCAGCGGCAAAATCAAATCAAATTAATCAAATCTTCGAAGTGTTTCTCTGCGTCTCTGTTGGGGTTAGGGAAGTAGAAGAAAGGCTCAAAGATGGAGGAAGATTTGAAAATGGAGGCAGTAAGCGAAGTTGAATTAGACGATGAACATAGAAGACTTCCTCAATCGATCAATCAACAATTCTCAATTGTAAATTTATGGGGTAGCCATATGAATCTTCTGTAACCTCCGGCTCCATTTTGTCTATATTATTTCAATATTAAATAAATTGTCTTTTTAGGCAGTTTAGAGGTTCTTTAAAGGTAGAGATTCTTCAAGTGTCACACTTATCCGGCATTGATACACAAGTTCTTAACCAAACTAGGAAAAAACTTGGTTAACAAACATCTGACCCAATATAAGTGTGACAGTGTGGGTGCAATTATAGTTTATTTGTAGTTTTTATAGAAATTTTGTAGATGAAAAGCAAATTGTAGAAATGTGACATCCATAATTAATCTGCAAATTGTCTACAAAATTTTACAAAAACTACAAATTAACTACATTTAACCTACATTATAACTACAATCTGGAAACAATTTACACATGGAAGTTCTTCAAGTTGGAATTGGCCACAGCTATATTTCTTGTTTTCTAGACACACAATGTACCGCTTCACACCATCCAACACAGTATGTATATGATCTGTTGAAGCCCTCACCTACATTTTCAGAACAAACACAAAGAAAAAAAAATTACAATATTAAAAATATAGTATCTACAATATATCTACAATTTATCTACAAATTAACTACAAACTATAAGTAAACTACAATTTGCCTACAATTTATCTACAATCTGGAGACACTGTATATTAAAATATTTTTTTCCTGCACCAAATAAAGAAATTGTAGTCAAATTGTAGATATATGTAGTAAATTTGTAGATAATATTATAAAACTAAGAAGACCTATTGTTGTTATTTTTTTCTTCTCATTTTTGTTGTTGTTTACAAGCTTTAAGTTATTGTCGTTGATCTGCCTTTGAACTCTCCACTTTATGTCCATTTAATTGGTGCTTGTTTTTTTGAATCAGATGTGACATCATGCTAGCTGCATCTTGAGGAAAGCAAAGCAGATAAAATCGTATGCCATTTTCTTTTCTAGAAAAATGCAGTTACGATGTGGTTTAGCGATACTAGAAAGGACTTTAATTATTGACTTCATTTTGATCTTAGCCTTGAAGATGTTGAAGGGGTTGATCAGTTGCGGTGGGAGGATCAGTAGAAGATAAGGGTATATGTAGAGGGCGGTGGATCAGGATCCTCAAACACCCCTAATCCTGCTGCAACGGAACTTGGTATTGAAGTCTCTCAAACCTCCGTGATAGAAGAAACGACGAAGAACAGATTTTTTCAACTTTGAGTTATTGAAACTCGAAAATTTGAATTGTTCGTTCTTTTTTTTTTCTCGAGAATTTGAATTGTAGTTCTGGAGAAAAATACGCAGATGAGAAATCTCCTTTCCCTTTTTAAAAATTAAATTTAATGTAGAATCAATTAACACCAAGATTCTCTCCTTAATTTTAGGAAATATTCTGCCCTTTTAATGCTTAATAGTCGAATGGTACAAAATTTGTAGACAAAACGTGGACTGGGCGGGTAATTAACAAACAATGCACATTTTTGGTAATAAGGTTTCATATATGGTATAGTTAGGAAAAAATCCCTTCATTCTAAGGCCTCATTTGTTTGCACTTAATGGAGGTTTGAATCTTAATCATTCAGATCTCAGATATTAAGTGCGTTTATTTTTGAAATCTGAATCTTAATTATTCAGATCTTAATCATTAAGTGTGTTTATTTTTTTTACTTCACAACCATTTAGGGTCTGAATAGGTCCGTATGATTAAGATCTATAACAGAGACTTAATTTAATTAAGATGCTATCACATATTCATTATTAACTGCCGCCACCGCCTACCATTATCAACTACCACCATGTCACCACCACCACCACCACCACGCCACCATCATCCTCAATCATAGCCGCCACCATTATCAACCATCACCACCCACTATCCCCACCACTCCGACCACCATCATTCTCACCCACAATCAACACTCATCCACCTCAACTACCACAACTGACCACCCCATCACCATCAACAACCACAGCCGGTACTGCCCATCTTATAACCTACCACCACCCACCCACCACCTTCCTGAGTCACAACTATTACCACCACCTGCCATTATTAACTATCACCACCCACCACCACCATCCTCAATCATAATCGCCACCACTACCAATCACTACTAGCTACTAGCATGAACCACCATCATCAACCAAAACTACCACCAACCACCGCCTCTAGTCGACATTCACTCGTTAACCATCACCACCAACAACTATCATATTTTAAAAAAATATATATTTTATTGATAGAATATTAGATTAGTTAGTATTTCATTTGAATTTTATGTTTATTAATTTTCAAATAAAGATAAATTTTAACATTCAGATGTTAAAAATCAAACAGTCTTAATTATTTCTATTCAGATCTTAATACACATCTTAATATATTCAGATGTGTATTCAGATTCAGATGTCTTAATCTTAATACACATCTTGATATTCAGATGTGTATTTAGATTCAGACGTCTTAATCTTAAAAAAAATAAATGAGGCCTAAGTGGGCGTTTGGACATAAGAATTGTAAAATTTCGAAAAGAAGTAAAAAAAAAAAAATCAAGTGGAAATGGTATTTGAAAATTAGAGTTGTGTTTGGACATGAATATAATTTTTGATTATTTTTGAATTTTTGTGAGTGATGTGAAAGAAAATTTTGAAAACAGCTTTTAGAGTTTTTAAATTTATTCGAAAAATTTTATAACTTATTTTCAAGTGAAAATTGAAAACTTTATGGCCAAACAGCTGATTTGGAAATAAATGAAAAATTTTCGAAAAAAAGTAAAAAATTCTTTATGTCCAAACAGCCAGTCAGCCACTGCCGGCTTTAGGGTAAAGCCTGCCCCCAAATTTCGGGGCCCCATTTTTTATCATTAATAGGTTAATAAATTATTTTCTGTGGGTGTGGAAAATAATGAGTACTTTTAAGTAGAAAAAGTAGATTTTTTTACTATATAAAAGGAAAATTAACTTTTTGAGTAAAATTTTACTAGTAAATAACTCTTCTAAGTTCTAATCCTCTTACTGTGAACAAAATATAGGGAAATCATTATATTTCACTTCTTATCTTTTTTATTTAATTAGAAAATATGTAGATTATATTATATACTATTTACTCTCTTTCTTGGTTTGTCCAAGAGTTAATCTCTTACATAACATTTGTATATTTTTTTTTCTTGATTTCCAAGTCCAAGTCTGACAAGTTATATTAATATTATTTTCTGAAAAATCATAGCTTAAGAGTACTTTCATAAAATATATTGCACACTTTTTTTTCTTACGTTTCAAGCATTGCGAAGAGTTATTGAAGCAGTAAAAGATATTTTGGAATTTAATCATCATTTTTCTTGAATTGGATTCTATTTTTCTACCTTCAAGTGTTATTTTTATCTAATATTTGTTACTCCTATTATTTTAATTTCAAATTTATGTATTAAAATAAATATGTCAACTAGAGATATGAATTAGGTTGTTCAAAACTTAAAAAAGAAAAAAAGTTAAAACTATAACACAGTCCCAAAAAGGATTATTAGGAGAAATGATTGTAAATAATTCTTACGTAAAAATTTTGCATCTCAAAACATGAGGAAATTAACTAGACTTCAAATAGGTATTTTATACAGGTAAAAACTTACCCGCACCGGGTGTTTACACCAAACCAATAGATACATTACATCTTGCATATGAACTTCAATCATTTAACCATGGTAAATTATATCCATTCTCATCTAATTAAATTAATTAACTATGGTGAGTTAATATAGTTTGGTATAAACACCCGGTGTGGGTAAGTATTTACCATTTTATACATATATAATTTAAGGCCCTCATCAATGTTGGCTTTAGGCCGCAAAAATTGTTGAGCCGCCCTGTATCCAGCTTGAGGGGTTCACGTGAACCCATACTCATTTCCCTAAATCCTGTATAATAACGTTATATTTCTTCAAAATTACTTAAACATATGTGTGTGTACCCATGCTCATAAATTCTTATGGTGTAATTATTATTGGGTGCACCTTTACAAGTGAAATTGGCGGTTCAGAACCCAATCCGAACGGTCTTGTGTTCAACATGGAGTATAAATATATGTGAAATTTACTATAACTTAATTTTGAACCTACAATTTTAAAAGTGTAGTGGATTTATGGTAAGACACTAAAGTTAAACCCGTCAAATATAAATTCTAGATATACCTCTTTACAACAGTGTGCCCATCCTCTTGAAATCCTGGATCCGCCTCTGATAAGACGTATACAGCCAGCTGGTTCCTAATTTTTTTCACTAACCTAACAATAATTTCGTTTTTCTTATAAAAAAGGTTTTTTTTCTTCCGTAAAAAAGTAAAATAAGCGGGAAAAAGCCCACAAAAAGTCGGCCGAGGATCACGTTTCGCCAAGATTAACCACTCCGTTAAGGTAAAACCATTCAATAAGCATATATTGACTTTATTAATCTATATATATATATATATATATATATATATAAATATATGTATATATAGTTAGATATTGACACGGTGTAATTGTTTTCAGGTACTATTGCAAAAGGAGCTGCCCTTTTACATCAAGAAGGAGCCAGGGAAGTTTATGCATGCACCACTCATGCGGTTTTCAGGTACTTATGGTTCATCAATTTTGGGCTTGCATATCTTAATGAAAAGACTTTCCCTTCCATATCGTCATTATTAGCCTGAAATTGCTTAATCACATCTGTTTCAGTAAGTGGTGATGAACGCATGTACACTATAAATCCCGATACAATAAGTTATTGGTCTATTCTCAGAACTGCATCAATTTGCTAATGGAAATCCTTTGGCACAAAAATAAATAGGGAAGGGGGAAAAAGAATGCCCATCCCAATCCTTCGATTGTAATTAAATCACTAGGGCACTAGAGCAATGTTTGCATTGTATCCTTCAAGATAAGACTTTGGATGTCGAGATGCTAGGCTGCCCAACTTGTGGGTGAACTTTGCATGATACCTTTTTTGATAAGGGTGGTGTGCGTCCCTTGATTATTCCATCGGATACCTGCTACCTCCCACCAGTACAGGTACCTGGTAACTCTGTCCGCCAAGGCTTAGGCGAATGGGAAGATACACCTACTGTTTTTGTTGCCTTTGCTGGGATCTGAAGCCTGGATCTTAATCTATGTTTTGCAGCCCTCCTGCGATAGAGAGGTTGTCGAGTGGACTGTTTCAGGAGGTAATTATCACAAATACCATTCCGGTGGCAGAACAAAACTATTTTCCCCAGCTGACCATCTTGTCTGTTGCAAACCTCTTGGGCGAAACGATTTGGCGTGTCCATGATGACTGTGCAGTAAGTTTGAGCTTCTCTTTTAAGATGAACTAGTTAAACAATGGTTTGATAACCCTTATCTGTCCTGTTCCATTAGTTATCCTTTTCCTTCCTATTTTGAATTGCGGGATAATATGGCGTTATGTCATCGGATTTGTTTAAAATAGTACAAGGTAGAGCAAGCGAAGTTTCATTCCTTTTTCCTTTCTACTAACTAGAAGAGCAAAGCTATCATGGCATTGTTAAATGACATGGAGAAAAAATCACACCTTTTTTTTCATTATTAAAGTTCTATAAGTCTTGCAACACCTTGATTTAAGCTGCACTCTTTTATGATTCTTATGTGATTTTTTAATTGCTTCTGGAAATAACTTAGGAACTCCACAGATTTACGAGATTTAGGCAGTGGTTTAACGAGTGAGGAAACTTAAATAACACTAATAGTAATCAGCTCCTTAAAGTTTAAAGCTTTATACATACAATTCTACTTCTTTTACATGCGAATACTAACACCAGTTAGATTTGGGGTCTCCCTTTTTAAATTATACAGTTTTAACATCTATCAAATATTTCTATTAGCTAGGAAGGTAATTCAGTTTCACGATTTAATGGTAATAGTGTCTATAGCAATCCTTGAGGAGAATGTTGAGTATGTGTCTTAGCTAACCTTGCCACTCTTCTGTCTGTCTATACTTGTCAGGGCGGCTTTGAGCCTTACTCCGGCTTGGGAATTGATTAGTCCTTCCTGTTCATTGCTTGTTTTGACACTGTTATCTGGATCTTGAAGCAGAATTTTATTGTTGTCTGGAACTTGAAGCAGTATTTTTACTGTTGTCTGGAACTTGAAGCAGTATGTAAATCCACCAAAATTTTCGTCCAGTAACAAAGAGCATTTTCTGTTGTACAAATATTTTGTGCGGAATGTTACGTTGTAAATCTTTCAATCAGTGACTTGGATCCATGTAGTAGATGAGTTTTTTGATTAATATGAAGCTTACTTGAATTGCTATTATGGAGTGGAGCGTCATGAATAGCATCTTGCCAGAAGTACTGAGCAATAATAGCATCATTAGTCCCATCTTGTCAAAATTACTGAGCAAATTAAGGTTTGAAACGTGCCCCGAACAAGTTTACCTTTTCTGTGCCGCACAAGTTCTTTTCCACTTGTATTTGTAGAAGCCGAGTCGGAATTCAGTTAAATATAGAAAGGATTCTGGAAACATATCCAGAGCAATAGAGTTTTGAATAGAAAAAATGATTGCAGGAAGAAAACAATGCAAAATGCCTAAGGATTTATGTATGAAGGTTCTAGTATCCGCAGAAGAAAAAAGGTAAAAAAAAAAAAAAAAAAAAAAAAAAAAAAAAAAAAAAAAAAAAAAAAAAAAAAAAAA
>NW_017675142.1:47005-57186 GCF_001879085.1 Nicotiana attenuata
ATCTCTTGGTATCCCGCACCCTCAGTCCAGAATATCTCAAGTACAGGGGATCTCCCGGGAAGCCGTCCCGTAGTCCCAAATTAAACACACAACAACAACGATTCCTAAATCTCGGAACAATGCTAAAAATCAGGACACGAAGTAGTAAATTATAGCCTAACATGCTTCACAGAGTACAAATAGCACAGTTAAAGCAAATAAGCAGGTAAGCCAGCTAAACATGAGTCTCTAAGCTAGCACAGGTACAAACTTACAGTTAAAATGAACAAGTAAACAAGAAAGCTCAATTTAAATACTTCAAGTAGAAACGGATTTACAACAATTAGCTCAAGTACGCGCTCGTCACCTCACGTACGGGGCATTCAAATATTCAAGATCATATCCTAAGGGAAAAGGTCCCCCACACAAGGTTAGACAAGCCACTTACCTCGAACTGGCTCAAAATCAACTAGAAACCATGCCTTTGCCACGAGTATCCGATTCCAAATGGCCCAAATCTATTCAATACATTTACATATCATAAATAAAATCGCAAACAACTGGTTTTGCTATTTAATTCAAAGCTACGGCGTGAAATTAGGTAAAATAACCAAAATGCCCTTCAGGCCAACGTCTCGGAATCGAATAACTTTTACATTTTCAGAACCCTCGTACTCTCACGAGTCCAACCATATAAAAATCTCCCAAATCGGAGGTCAAATGCCCCCTCAAAACCCAATAGTTTGGTCTATGAACTTTCACCCAATTTTCATTCAAAATCCGAAATTTAAAGATGAAATCGTGATTAGATTAGTGGGTATTAAGCATAAGAGAGTAGAGAATCGTTACCCAATCGTTGCTCTTGAAAACCCCTCGAAATTTCTCCCAAATTCGAGCTCTCTAGCTTGAGTTTTGTTAAAAATGGCTAACCCTCGTTTTTGAAATGTTAAATACTGTCCAGACACTCAATGCATCGCGAACGCGGAGATTAGATCGCGTTCGCGGAGAAGAAAGATGGAAGATGTCAAATATGCTCTTCGCGATCGCGAGGAGTAGGATGCGAACGCGAAGGCCTGGGATTTTTAAAGCTACGCGAACGCGCGGCCTGTAACGCGATTGTGATTAAGGAAAAATGCTAAGGTCCAGAAGTTGTTCTACGCGAACGCGTGCAAGGGTTCGCGAACGCGAAGAACTGACTGGCATAGGTACGCGAACGCAATGAAGTTTATGCGAACGCGATGAAGAAACTGGCCTCCCTCCAAGATTACATTATGCGAACGCGAGAGGGAGGCCGCGATCGCGAAGAGGAAAAGTCTGCAACAGCTGAGTTCAGTTTTCTGCAATATTTTCCAACTCCAAAGTGCTCCGTTGAGCACCCGGAACGCACCCGAGGCCCCCGGGACCTCAACCAAACCTACGGACATATCCCATAACATCATTCAAACTTGTACCAATCCTTAAACCACCTAAAACAACGCCGGAAACACGAATTAATCAAGGATTCAAGCCTAAGAACTTCAAATTCTAACCAAACACGCTTTCGATCAAAAACCTACCCGAACCTCGTCCGAATGACCTGAAATTTTGCACACACATCCCAAATGACATGACGGAACTATTGCAACTTCCGGAATTCCAATTCGACCCTCGGATCAAAAACTCACTATCGGATCGGAAACTTCAAAAATCCAAACTTCGGCATTTCAAGCCTAAATGAGCTACGAGCCTCCAAAATACATTCCGAACACGCTCCCAACCCCGAAATCACCTAACGAAACCATCGGATTTCCCGAATTCCGAGGTCGTCTTCGCACTGTCTGATTACGGACCAGTTTTTCAACTCTTAAGTCTCATTTACGGGACTAAGTGTCCCAAAAACACTCCGAAATCCCAACACCGAACGTCTCGACAACAAAATAGCAGAAATGAATTTACGGGGAAGCAGTTATCGGGGATCGGGCGTAAATTCCAATACGACCGCGGGTCGTTACATCCTCCTACACTTAAGATTCGTTCGTCCTCGAACGAGCATAGAGAACATACCTGAAGTAGTGAAAAGATGAGGGTACTGGCTGCGCATATCCTACTCGGTCTCCCAAGTCGCCTCTTCGGCCGGCTGACCCCGCCACTGAACCTTCACTGAAGCGATGTTCTTTGACCTCAACTTCCTGACCTGACTGTCCAAAATAGCCACCGACTCCTCAACATAGGATAGATCCTTGTCCAGCTGGACTGAACTGAAATCCAACACATGCGACGGATCCCCGTGATATCTCCGGAGCATCGAAACATGAAATACCGGATGAACTCCGGCCAAACTGGGAGGTAAGGCAAGCTCATAGGCAACCTCCCCAACTCGTCTCAAGATCTCAAAAGGGCCAATAAACCTCGGACTCAACTTTCCTTTCTTCCCAAACCGCATGACGCCCTTCAAAGGCGAGACCCGAAGCAGAACCCGCTCACCAACCATATATGAAACATCACAGACCTTCTTGTCCACGTAACTCTTCTGTCTAGACTGGGCTGTACGGAGTCTGTCTTGAATCACCTTGACCTTCTCCAATGCATCCTGAACCATCTCTGTACCCAATAGTCTGGCCTCACCCGGCTCAAACCAACCCACCAGAGATCTACACCTCCTGCCATATAAAGCCTCATACGGCGCCATCTGAATGCTGGACTGATAACTGTTGTTATAAGCAAACTCCGCCAATGGCAGGAAATGATCCCAAGACCCTCCAAACTCAATCACGCACGCACGGAGCATGTCCTCAAGAATCTGAATAATGCGCTCGGACTGTCCGTCTGTCTGGGGGTGAAATGCTGTGCTCAACTCCACCCGAGTGCCTAACTCCTGCTGCACAGCTCTCCAGAACCTCGATGTAAACTGAGTACCTCTGTCCGAAATGATAGAAACTGGAATACCATGCAGACGGACGATCTCCCTGATATAAATCTCCGCCAACCGCTCCGATGAATAAGTGGTACACACAGGAATAAAATGAGCGGACTTGGTCAGCCGGTCCACAATAACCCAAATGGAATCAAACTTCTTCAAGGTCCGTGGAAGTCCCGACACGAAATCCATGGTGATGCGCTCCCACTTCCACTCCGGAATCTCTATCTGCTGAAGCAACCCACCCGGGCGCTGGTGCTCATACTTTACCTGCTGGCAGTTGAGGCATCTAAACACATAACCAACTATATCCTTCTTCATCCGCCTCCACCAGTAGTGCTGCCTCAGGTCCTGATACATCTTCGCGACACCCGGATGGATGGAATACGGCGAACTATGGGCCTCTGCTAGAATCATCTCTCGAAGACCATCAACATTGGGCACACAAATCTGGCCCTGCATCCTCAATACTCCATCATCTCCAATGGTCACATCTCTGGCATCCCCACGCTGGACCCTGTCCTGAAGGACAAGCAAATGAGGGTCATCATACTGCCGCTCCCTGATACGGTCAAATAGGGAAGACCGGGAAACCACACAGGCTAGAACCCGACTGGGCTCCGAAAGATCCAATCTCACGAACTGGCTGGCTAAGGCCTGAACATCCATCGCCATAGGCCTCTCTGAAGCTGGTAAATATGCCAAACTCCCCAAACTCTCCGCCCGGCGACTCAAGGCATCCGCCACCACATTGGCCTTGCTCGGGTGATATAGGATAGTGATGTCATAATCCTTCAGCAGCTCTAACCACCTCCTCTGACGCATATTGAGATCCTTTTGCTTGAGCAAGTGCTGCAAACTCCGATGATCAATATAGATCTCACAAGGCACTCCATATAGATAATGACGCCAGATCTTCAAGGCATGAACAGCTAACTCAAGGTCGTGGATAGGGTAATTTTTTTCATGTATCTTCAACTGTCTGGACGCGTAGGCAATCACCCTACTGTCCTGCACCAACACTGCTCCAAGGCCAACTCTCGAGGCGTCACAATAGACAGTATAAGACCCCGAACCGGTAGGCAACATCAAAATAGGGGCTGTAGTCAAAGCTGTCTTGAGCTTCTGAAAGCTCGCCTCACACTCCTCTGTCCACTGAAATGGGGCACCCTTCTGGGTCAATCTAGTCATAGGGGCAGCAATCAATGAAAATCCCTCCACGAAACGACGGTAGTAACCCGCCAAGCCAAGGAAGCTGCGAATCTCTGTAGCTGAGGACGGCCTGGGCCAACTCTACACGGCCTCTACCTTGCTCGGATCCACCCGAATACCCTCACTAGAAATCACATGGCCTAAGAATGCCACAGAACTCAGCCAAAACTCACATTTTGAGAACGTTGCATATAACTTTTTCTCCCTCAAGGTCTATAGCACGGTCCTCAGATGCTGCTCATGATCTTCCCGACTCCGGGAATACACCAGAATATCATCAATAAAAACAATCACGAACGAGTCAAAATATGGCCTGAACACACTGTGCATCAAATGCATGAAAGCTGCAGGGGCATTGGTCAGCCCAAATGACATAACAAGGAACTCGTAATGGCCATATCGAGTCCTGAAGGCAGTCTTCGGGATATCTGGCTCCCGAATCTTCAACTGATGGTAACCTGAGCGCAAGTCAATCTTAGAAAACACCTGTGCGCCCTGAAGCTGGTCAAACAGGTCATCAATGTGAGGCAAAGGATAATGGTTCTTCACTGTAACCTTGTTCAACTGGCGGTAGTCAATACACATGTGCATAGAACCATCCTTTTTCTTCACAAACAAAACAGGAGCACCCCACGGTGAAACACTGGGTCGAATAAAACCCTTACCAAGCAATTCCTGCAACTGATCCTTCAACTCCTTCAACTCAGGAGGAGCCATACGATACGGAGGAATGGAAATGGGCTGAGTGGCCGGCAACAGATCAATCCCAAAATCAATGTCCCTATCAGGCGGAATGCTTGGAAGATCAGCTGGAAATACATCGGGATAATCCCGTACCACTGGAACAGAATCAATAGAAGGGGTATCAACACTAACATCTCTCACATATGCCAAATACGCGGCACACCCCTTCTCAACCATGCACTGAGCTTTAAGAAAAGAAATAACTCTACTGGGAGTGTGATCTAAAGTACCACTCCACTCAACACGCGGAACACCTGGCATAGCCAGTGTCACGGTCTTGGCGTGACAATCCAGAATAGCAAAGTGGGGCGACAACCAGTCCATGCCCAAAATAATGTCAAAATCCACCATACCGAGTAATAATAAGTCTGCTCTGGTCTCAAAACCACGAATAGTAACCAAACATGACCGATAAATACGGTCCACAATAAGAGAATCTCCCACAGGAGTAGAAACATAAACGGGGGCACTCAAAGAATCCCGAGGCACACCCAAATGCGGAGCAAAGTAAGTAGACACATAATCGAATAGAACCGATGCCTCTCTGTGACAAACCAGTATAATACCTGTGATGACGGAGTCGAAGGCAACAGCCTCAGTGCGAGCAGGAATACAATAATATCTGGCCTGGCCCCTCTCGCGAGGGCGACCTCTATCTTCCCGACCTCCGCCCCTAGCTGGCTGGGCATGTGGGGTAGCAGCTGGAGATGTGACCATGGACTGAGAACCCTGAGGAGCACGCTGTGGCTGAGAAGTTTGTGGGGGCGCGCTCCTCCCAAGTCTGGGGCAATCCCTCACCAAGTGACGTGTATCACCACACTCGTAACAAGCTCTGGGAGGACGCGGTGGCTGTGACTGGCTGGGACTAGGCCTGCTGGACTGACCTCTGGAAACACCCCGCGCAGGAGGCGCGCTAGAAACTGGAGGTGCATAATAAGGCTCCTGAGGTGGAGGTGGAGCTGGAGTACTGCCGGCTGCTGGAAGAGCTGAATGTACAGGGTGACCCGAATAACCTCTGCTATAACGACCTGCTGATGGGGTACGGGCACCAGAGTAGTGACCCGACTCTCGAGACCTCTTGGCCTCCCTCTCTCCTCGCTCCCTGGCGAGCATACCCTCAATCCTCCTAGCAATGCTCACTACCTGCTGATAAGGAATGTCCATCTCCAACTCTCGAGCCATGCTAGATCTGATGGGTGGAATAAGACCCTCAATGAACCTGCGAACTCTCTCCCGAACTGTAGCAACCAAAGCCGGTGCGTGCCTGGCCAACCTGGTATAACGGATGGCATACTCTGAAACTGTCATAGCACCCTGATGCAAGTGCTCAAACTCTGCGCGCCATGAATCTCTGAGGCTCTGGGGAACAAACTCTCTCATAAACATGGCCGAGAACTGGGTCCAAGTCAGTGAAGCAGCCTCGACTGGACTGTCTATCTCATAAGTGCGCCACCAATCATAGGCGGCTCCCCGAAGCTGAAAAGCAGTGAAAGAAACCCCGCTGGACTCCACTATGCCCATAGTGCGAAGAATACGATGACACTCCTCTAGAAATCCCAAGGCATCGTCTGATGCTAATCCACTGAACACTGGGGGATCATACTTCTTGAACCTCTCAAGTCTGCGCTGCTCGTCCTCTGAAGCAGCTGACCCATCCTCGGGCTGAACTGGTGCTGCAGGCGGTGCCGGAATAATCTCGGGAGCCTGCTCAACCTGCACTCGCTGCTCAGGAGTGCGGACGGCGGGAGTCTGTGCTCCTCCCCCGGCCTGGGATGTGGCTGCAGCAATGGGAAGCAACCCTGCCTGAGACAAGGTGGTGTACATGCTCATGAACTGAGCCAAAGTCTCCTGGAGCGCTAGAGTAGTAGTGGCAGTAGTAGGTGTGCTAGGTGCCTGGGCTCCGGCTGGATCTGCTGGTGGTACCTCGCCGGCAGCTCGCGCAGGTGCTCTGGCTGCACCACGTGCGCGTCCTCGACCTCTCCCCCGGCCCCGGCCCCGGCCCCGGCCCCGGCCCCGGCCTCTGACGGCTGCAGTAGGGGGCGCGGGTGCCTGATCATCTCGAGTAGCACGTGTCCTCACCATCTGTGAGAGAATAGAAGTCAGAAGTTTAGAATTGATGTCCAAAAATATCGCACGACGAAGAATTCAAATGAAATGAAGATTTTTCCTAAACATTTACATAGCCCCTCGTAGATAAGTACACACGTCTCCGTACCGATCAGTGAGACCCTAATATACCGGCCTGTGTTCCGTGACTCCTATGAACCTAGAGCTCTCACGACCCCAGTTCACCCTTCATGAACATGTCGTGATGGCACCTAGTTCCTACAACTAGGTAAGCCTAACAGTGCGGAATAACAAATTAACATTTGTGGAATAATTAATTAAACAGAACATAAGAAAATAACAACTGTATATAAGGCCACTCGGCCTATACAACTCAAAAATATGCGGAAGTCTACAACTAAATCCCAAAACCCGAAAACTCACGGGAAACACAGGCTAATAGAATGTAGTAATCTGCTCTACACCAGAATGCCTAAATAACATGAAAGGAAAGAAAGGAACTATCTGCTAAAGCCGGAATAGAGTAGAGACTCCTGGTCTGCGGACGTAGCAGATATACCTCAAGTCTCAGCTAGGACTCTCCACCACGAGGATGATACGCCTGGGAGGAAGTACCTGGATCTGCACATGAAAAACAATGCACAGGAAGGGAATGAGTACACCACAGCGGTACTCAGTAAGTGCCAAGCCTAACCTCGGTTGGGTAGTGACGAGGAAGGTCAGGGCCTACTGAGATAAAACATAATAAATAATGAGATAACGGAAGCAGTTNTACCTGTAATGACGGAGTCGGAGGCAACAACCTCAGTGCGAGCAGGAATACAATAATATCTGGCCCGGCCCCTCTCGCGAGGACGACCTCTATCTCCCCGACCTCTGCCCTTAGCCGGCTGGGCAGGTGGGGTAGCAGCTGGAGCTGTGACCATGGCCTGAGAACCTTGAGGAGCACGCTGTGGCTGAGAAGTCTATGGGGGCGCGCTCCTCCCAAGTTTGGGGCAATCCCTCACCAAGTGACGTGTATCACCACACTCGTAACAAGCTCTGGGAGGACGCGGTGCCTGTGACTGACTAGGGCCAGGTCTACTGGACTGACCTCTGGAAGCACCCCGCGCAGGAGGCGCGCTAGAAACTAGAGGTGCATAATAAGGCTCCTGAGGTGTAGGTGGAGCTGGAGTACTGCCGGCGCTGAATGTACAGGGAGAGCCGAAAAACCTCTGCCATAACGACCTGCTGATGGGGTACGGGCACCAGAGTAGTGACCCGACTCTCGAGACCTCTTGGCCTCCCTCTCTCCTCGCTCCCTGGCGAGCATACCCTCAATCCTCCTAGCAATGCTCACTACCTGCTGATAAGGAATGTCCATCTCCAACTCTCGAGCCATGCTAGATCTGATGGGTGGAATAAGACCCTCAATGAACCTGCGAACTCTCTCCCGAACTGTAGCAACCAAAGCCGGTGCGTGCCTGGCCAACCTGGTATAACGGATGGCATACTCTGAAACTGTCATAGCACCCTGGCGCAAGTGCTCAAACTCTGCGCGCCATGAATCTCTGAGGCTCTGGGGAACAAACTCTCTCATAAACATGTCCGAGAACTGGGTCCAAGTCAGTGAAGCAGCCTCGACTGGACTGTCTATCTCATAAGTGCGCCACCAATCATAGGCAGCTCCCCAAAGCTGAAAAGCAATGAAAGAAACCCCGCTGGACTCCACTATGCCCATAGTGCGAAGAATACGATGACACTCCTCTAGAAATCCCAAGGCATCGTCTGATGCTAATCCACTGAACACTGGGGAATCATACTTCTTGAACCTCTCAAGCCTGCGCTGCTCGTCCTCTGAAGCAGCTGACCCATCCTCGGGCTGAACTGGTGCTGCAGGCGGTGCCGGAATAATTTCGGGAACCTGCTCAACCTGCACTCGCTGCTCAGGAGTGCGGACGGCGGGAGTCTGTGCTCCTCCCCCGGCCTGGGATGTGGCTGCAGCAATGGGAAGCAACCCCGCCTGAGCCAAGGTGGTGTACATGCTCATGAACTGAGCCAAAGTCTCCTGGAGCGCTGGAGTAGTAGTGGCAGTAGTAGGTGTGCCAGGTGCCTGGGCTCCGGCTGGATCTGCTGGTGGTACCTCGGCGGCAGCTCGCGTAGGTGCTCTGGCTGCACCACGTGCGTGTCCTCGACCTCTCCCCCGGCCCCGGCCTCTGACGGCTGCAGGAGGGGGCGCGGGTGCCTGATCATCACGAGTAGCACGTGTCCTCACCATCTGTGAGAGAATAGAAGTCAGCAGTTTAGAATCGATGTTCGAAATAACGCACGACAAGGAGTTCAAATGAAATGAAGATTTCTCCTAAACAGTTACATAGCCTCTCGTAGATAAGTACAGACGTCTCCGTACCGATCAGCGAGACTCTAATAAACCGGCCTGTGTTCCGTGACTCCTATGAACCTAGAGCTCTGATACCAACTTGTCACGACCCCAGTTCACCCTCCATGAATATTTCGTGATGGCACCTAGTTCCTACAACTAGGTAAGCCTAACAGAGCGGAATAACGAGTTAACATTTGCGGAATAATAAATTAAAACTGAACATACTGAAGTAACAACTGTATATATAAGGCCACTCAGCCTATACAACTCAAAATATGCGAAAGTCTATAACTAAATCCCAAAACCCGGAAACTCACGGAAAACACAGGCTAATAGAATGTAGTAAACTGCTCTACACCAGAATGTCTAAACAACATGAAAGGAAAGAAAAGGAACTATCTGCTAAAGCCGGAATAGAGTAGAGACTCCTGGTCTGCGAACGTAGCAGATATACCTCAAGTCTCAGCTAGGACTCTCCACCACGAGGATGATACGTCTGGGAGGAAGTACCTGGATCTGCACATGAAAAACATGCACAGGAAGGGCATGAGTACACCACAACGGTACTCAGTAAGTGCCAAGCCTAACCTCGGTTGGGTAGTGACGAGGAAGGTCAGGGCCCTACTAAGATAACATAATAAATAATGAGATAACAGAAATAGTTTAAATAAAGTCTACAGCGAGAATCTAAACCAGGTAAATAAGGAAGAACAGTAATAGAAAGCAAAGGTAACAATACACGAAAAACTGCCCTCACAAGGAATAGTAGCCGGGGGATCTCTTGGTATCCCGAGGATCTCTTAGTATCCTCAATAAGTAAGTCGGGGATCTCTTGGTATCCCAATATATATATAGAAACACATGTGCCAGGGATCTCTTGGTATCCCGCACCCTCAGTCCAGAATATCTCAAGTACAGGGG
>NW_017675142.1:61063-74601 GCF_001879085.1 Nicotiana attenuata
ATACACGGAAAAACTGCTCTCAACAAGGAATGGTAGCTGGGGGATCTCTTGGTATCCCGACGACCTCTTGGTATCCTCATCATCAACACTGGGGATCTCTCGGTATCCCGAGGATCTCTTGTTATCCTCATCATCAACACTGGGGATCTCTCGGTATCCCGAGGATCTCTTAGTATCCTCAATAAGTAAGTCGGGGATCTCTTGGTATTCCAATATATATATATAGAATCACATGTGCTAGGGATCTCTTGGTATCCCGCACCCTCAGTCCAGAATATCTCAAGTACAGGGGGATCTCCCGGGAAGCCGTCCCGTAGTCCCAAATTAAACACACAACAACAACAATTCATAAATCTCAGAACAATACTAAAAATCAGGACACGAAGTAGTAAATTATAGCCTAACATGCTTCACGGAGTACAAATAGCACAGTTAAAGCAAATAAGCAAGTAAGCCAGCTAAACATAAGTCCCTAAGCTAGCACAGGTACAAACTTACAGTTAAAATGAACAAGTAAACAAGAAATTTCAATTTAAATTCCTCAAGTAGAAACGGATTTATAACAATTAGCTTAAGTACGCGCTCGTCACCTCACGTACGAGGCATTCAAATATTCAAGGTCATATCCTAAGGGAAAAGGTCCCCCACACAAAGTTAGACAAGCCACTTACCTCGAACCGGTTCAATATCAACTAGAAACCACGCTCTTGCCACGAGTATCCGACTCCAAATGGCCCAAATCTATTCAATTCAATTACACATTGTAGATAATATTGCAAACAACTAATTCCACTATTAAAATTAAAGCTAGGGCGCGAAAATAGATAAAATGACCAAAACGCCCCTCAAGCCAACGCCTCGGAATCGAATAATTTTCACATTTTTAGAACCCTCGTACCCTGACGAGTCTAACCATATAAAAATCTCCCAAATCGGAGGTCAAATGCGCACTCAAAACTCAATAGTTTAGGTAATGAAGTTTTACCCCAAATTATCCAATTTTTTATCCTAAATTCGAATTCCGATGATGTATTTAACTATATAATGATGAAATATAACAAGAAGGGACCAAAGAAACATTACCCAGTGATCTTCACTTCAAAACCCACTCAAAATCGCCTTAAACCGAGCTCTCAATTGATTTTGCAAACTTATGAAATTAAACCCTCGACATTTCTATTTCTGCCCAGGGATTTCCGCTTCTGCGAACAAGTGACCGCTTCTGCGGTCCCGCTTTTGCGGAACACTGGTCGCTTCAGCGGCTTCCTTTAAAATCCCAGCTTTCGCTTCTGCGGTTCCCATCTCGCAGAAGCGGATCCACTTCTGCGGAAGTCCTACCGCTTCTGCGGTTTCCTGGAATGTGACCAAAAATTGCTTCTGTGAAGCCAAGGCCGCTTTTGCGGCTCCGCTTCTGCGGTTCCCAAGACGCAGAAGCGAAAAGATACCAGAAGCAGCAGAACTGCTACCTCTTAACGTCCAAACTTCTTCCGTTAACCACCCGAAATCATCCCGAGGCCCCCGGGACCTCAACCAAAAGCACCAATACCACCTAATACCTTATTCAAACTTTTACCAATCTTAAAAACACCTAAAACAACACCGGAAACCCGATTAAATCAACGATTCAACCCTAGGAACTTCAATTTCCAACAAAACACGCTTTCGATCAAAAACCTACCCGAACCTCGTCCGAATGACCTGAAATTTTGCACACACATCCCAAATGACATGACGGAACTGCTGTAACTTTCGGAATTCCAATCCGACCCTCGGATCAAAAACTCACTATTGGACCGGAAACTTCAAAAATTCAATCTTCGGCATTTCAAGCCTAAATAAGCTACGGACTTCCAAAATACATTCCGAACACGCTCCCAACCCCGAAATCACCTAACGAAGCTAACAGAACCATTCCATTCCGAGGTTGTCTTCACACTGTTCCGACTACGGACTATTTTTCAACACTTAAGCTCTCATTTAGGGACTAAGTGTCCCAAAACTCTCCAAAACTTAACACCGAACGTCCCGGCATACCGAAATAGCGGAAATGAACTTAGGGGAAGCAGTTAATGGGGGATCGGGGCGTAAATTCCAAAAATGACCGGCCGGGTTGTTACAGAACTTCACGCGACAAGGTCGAAAAGATCAAAGAACGGATGCTTTGATCAATTCGAATCCACGAGCGGTAGCTTAGATTCGGTTGTTGTGAACCAGTAGTGTCGCAAAGAAGTGGGGATGGAGCAGGGATAGAACCATCAACAAAACCAAGAAAATCATGAGATATGAAAAGGAAAATGAACTGAGTACGCCATGTGAGATAATCGTCAACAGGCTGTAACTTATTTGTTACCAGATTGGTGACATCAGGCGCTGCTAGTGCAGCAACAGAGTGAAAATTTGAGGCAGTAGTTGAGTCCAACGAACCAGCAGATGGGAATATAGGTGGCGCAGTAGCAGCAGTAGAACATGGCAGCAAGCTAGGAGATGAGAAATTGCTTGGTACTGATGAGGCCATGGAAGAAAGTGACCACATAAGAGGAGGAAACGATAAAGGGGAAGGTGAGAAAGCAACAGTAAGGTTTGAGGATGGAATAATGTCATCAGGTTTGGATAGAGGAATAGAAGTATAGGGTGAAGATGACGCCGTAGTAAAAAAAAGGTATGGGAAAGCACTGGATGTGTGGGAAAGGTTTAGTAGAAAATTCCAAAAATACTGATTATGGTGTATGATGAGTTCCGTGACTTCTTAGAAGAAGGAATTAGAGAGAATTTTGCTTGCTAATCTGATACTATGATAGATTTCTTTAAATGGCTCAACAAATAGAGAGCCAGTATTGCTAGTATTTATATGACAGGGATACATACATAATGATAAGTATATCATCTACAAAGATAAGTATTAAGAGTCCATCACATACAAGGGATAATTACAAATATTAGATAAATTCTTAGAGTCCTAATAATATTGTGGACTTGTAATTCTGGAGAGGCTAAAAGGAATATAAAAGATATAGTAAAAACCAATTTGAAGAGAAAGTAATAAAAGTAATGTGGGCCCTGTGATAGTAATAATAGTGTATAACGGAGGCAAGAAATATATTTACACATAATGTTTAGGGGTGAATCCCAAAAGTTACTATTATTCCAAAAATTATCGCTAACGGTCCCATATTTTCTTTTTTTATGAAAGATGTACTTTTTCTTTGATATACTAAATATTTTTAAAAAAAAAATCATAAGATATAACTATTAAATATTAAAAAATTTTGGGGCCCCTATATATGGGGCCTCAAGCAGTTGCTTTAGTGGATTTACCATTGAGCCGCCCCTGATTCGAATAGAACGCTGGAACAAGATAACTCTTGCAAGCCAGCTCGTATAATTTAAGACAACGAGTATATATATATATATATATATATATATATATATATATATATATATATATATATATATATATATATATATATATATATAGAGAGAGAGAGAGAGAGAGAGAGAGAGCTCTAACACGATGATGAGCTTATGGCAGTAAATGGCACTGTGAGCTTATCCTATAATAATGATCTTAGACGTCGACCACATTATTAAGTTACGAGTTATGTCCCTTAGTTTTTCCAGTGTGATTACTTGTGAATTGTAATGTGAATAAACTTGAGAAAGTGTTCTCAGCTGTCAGCTCTATAGCACGACAAGGCACAAAAAAAATGTAAATTTAATTGCGTATGTAACTGGATATGCTGTTATAGTTGAATGGAAATTTTAAGTTCATGAATCATGAGCACGAGTTGAGATGAGCTCATAGGAATGAATTAAGATAATAGCTCTAGCTCGTGCTGATGATGTGATCTTTCTTTCCTTTTTTGAGGTAAAAGATGATATGATCATTTGCTAAATAGAAAGATCAAGCTCAGTTTTGCAAGCCATTCGGTTTTTCCTTGAAATTATGATATGTATGTGGATTTTCTCTCTTGTGTTTTGTTATTAATTAAACGCAAGGTATGGTTCTGAACATTTCTTTTTAGTCGGAATAGTATCACTTTCCTTTATTTTATACTTTTCAACAAAACAAGATTCTAATATAAGTGTCTTTAACATCAACAACAACAACAACAAACCCCGTAGTTCCCATAAGTGGGGTCTGGGGAGGGTAAGTAATTATAGAATTGTGCACGGTAAAATCGGGAGGGGGGGGGGGTCCAATTTCCCCGTCATTATGATGCCCCACGAACATACTTCCCAAGGCTTGAGACTGGGGTCGAGGTTCACCTTCGAGGGCTGTCGATGCTCGTCCTCGGAGCCATGCAGACTAACGGCTATATTGGAAAAGAGGGGAGTTCCTAATGAGTGCAGCTAGAGTCGACAAAGTCTGTCAGGCTAGTCTGAGCCCGCATCATGACGTCAACTAGATGTCCCATCTCTATATCATTGTAATACATGTGTTTGTACTATGATGGGATCCTCCCTTTCTATATAAAGGGCTCCTTGCCATATTGTAGGGGCTGGTTGCTTCAGTTGCTCCACACGAAATATAAAAGAACATTCTCTCTGCTTTCTTACATATTCTCTTGATATTATTGCTTCCATTTACTATCTTCATTATTGTTCATAATTTATTGCTTATCATTGGCCATAAAGAGCCTTCTTTGATTTTATCATAACTGTTAGTCATACTTCGATTACTTTTGATAGCTCACAGTCGAGCCCTGGAATCGACCTCGAGGCCCCTGAATCGACAAGCTCGAGGCCCAGATTGTCAACCTATCGGTTTGGTTATCACCCCATTCCTAATTCTTATTTCATTTCTAAGTCACACACATAGCATCAACTGCTCTACAATCGGCATAAAAATAGATCACGTATTTTTAGAGTCCCATAATCAAATTTAATTGTTATTACCATTTTCACAGTAAATAGTTTGGCGCCCACCGTGGGGCTAAAAATAATAGTGATTATTTTCATGTTGGTTTCATTACACAACACATGTTATCTTTTACACCTTTTCTTGTCCAAGATCTTTAATTTCAGGTTGAAATGCCTAGCTCAGTAAATAGAGTTGAAAACGACAATCTCGAGAACCACGGAGGGAATGGTGTGGCTGTTCCGGGTGTCGGTATACCACCACAGAAAGTGCGCCGAAAAGTTCTGCGAGAAACTCGGCAAAATCCAGCCTGGGAAGAAAACGAGATTCCTCGGCATGTCGTTCATATGATTATTGGAGGGACCGACATTCCCCAAGGGCCCGTGATCAAACGGACAAAAATATCTGCCACAGAAGAAAGGCCGACCCGAGAGCGCGTGGCCGAAGACACCCTTGCATTCAACAAAGAGGACCTCGAGACCTTGGCAGAACCACACAACGACGTGCTGGTAATCTCATTTCTTTTAAGTGATGTTCGAGTTAAACGTGTGCTCGTGGATCCAGGCAGCTCGGCCAACATAATCGGGTCAAAGGTAGTAGAACAGGTTAGGGTTCTCGATCAGATCATACCCACCTCTCGGTCCTCCACGACTTCAACATGACCTGCGAGGTAACAAAAGGAGAAATCATCCTCCCGGACGACATGTCCGGTGCGGTCTAGAACACCAGCTTTCAAGTTATCAATGGCGACATGAGGTACAATGCTTTGCTTAGCAGGCCGTGGATACACAGCATGAGGGCAGTGCCGTCAACTCTGCGCTAGATGATAAAATTTCCAGCAAAGGATGGCATAACGACCATATATGGAGAACAACATGCAGCGAAAGAAATGTTCGCAGTCTACCAGGAGGTGTCGACCCCCATGCGCCCGACCTCGGATAAGTCTAGGAGCATACAGACCCCCGAGGACGACGAAGAAGATTTCCTCGCTCCTCGAACTTTCGTTGCCCCCGAAGAGTCGGATGCAACGAAATCAACAATCGAAGATCTGGAGAAGGCTGTTCTGATCAAACACCTCCCAGATTGTAAGGTATACTTGGGAACGGGATTAACCCCTAAACTCAGGAAAGAATTCATTCAATTTCTTATTAACAATATCGACTGTTTTGCTTGGTCCCACTTGGATATGACAGGAATTCCGCCGGAAATAACCTGTCACAGACTGAGTGTCGACCCCAGGTTTAAACCGGTGAAGCAGAAAAGAAGACCCCAGTCCGAGATAACCACGCATTCATCAAGGAAGAGGTAACGAAACTTCTTAAAATAGGGTCCATTAGGGAGGTAAAGTACCCTGAATGGCTGGCCAACGTAGTACTGGTACCCAAGAAGGGAAATAAGCTAAGAATGTGCGTAGACTATAAAGACTTAAATAAGGCGTGTCCCAAAGATTTGTTCCCATTGCCTAACATCGATCATCTGATCGATGCTACGGACGGCCACGAGACCCTCACCTTTCTCGATGCCTACTCGGGGTATAATCAAATTCAGATGAACCCCGAGGATAGGTAGAAGACTTCGTTCATCATGAAGTACGGTACCTACTGTTACAACATAATGCCCTTCGGACTAGAAAACGCAGGGGCTACGCACCAGCGTCTAGTTAATAAAATGTTCGAGCATCAAGTAGGAATATCCATGGAAGTTTATATTGATGATATGCTAGTTAAGTCCTTGCGCGCAGAGGACCATTTGACTCATTTGCAGGAAACATTCGACATCCTCAGAAGTTACAACATGAAGCTCAACCTCGAGAAATGTGCCTTTGGAGTGGGTTCGGGCAAATTCCTGGGCTTCATGGTATCAAACAGGGGGATTGAGATTAACCCCGATAAAGGCCATCGAGGAAATCACAATGGTAAATAATGTAAAGGTCGTGCAACGGCTGACAGGGCGAATAGCGGCTCTGGGCAGATTCATATCAAGGTCATCCGACAGGAGCCATCATTTCTTTTCTTCGCTCAAAAGGAAGAACAACTTCGAATGGACTCTAGAATGCCAATACGCCTTAGAGGAATTGAAACGATATCTGACTAGCCCACCTCTACTCCATACGCCAAAGGAGGACGAAAAACTGCATTTATACCTGACCGTATTAGAAATAGCGGTAAGCGTCGTGCTGGTTCGAGAAGAGCAAGGTACGCAATTTCCTATTTATTATGTAAGCCGGACCCTAGGGGATGCCGAAACTAGGTATCCGCACTTAGAAAAATTGGCTCTCGCGTTAATAAGCGCCTTGCGAAAATTGAAGCCCTATTTTCAATGCCACTGTATTTGCATTCTAACGACATATCCTCTCCGGAGCATATTGCATAAAACCGAGCTATCGGGCCGATTGGCCAAATGTGCCATCGAACTCGGGGGGGTATGATATCGAGTATCAACCTCGAACGGCCATCAAGTCCCAGATTCTGGCGGACTTCATGGCCAATTTTTCGCCCTCCCTCGTGCCCGAGGTAGAAAAGGAACTTTTACTAAAATCAGGCACATCTTCTGGGGTATGGACCCTATTCACCGACGGCGCCACAAACGTGAGGGGATTCGGACTCGATATAGTCCTGAAGCCACCTACGGGCGGCGTAATCAGATAATCTATAAAAACTGCAAAATTGACTAATAATGAAGCAGAGTACGAGGCTATGATTGCAGTTTTAGAACTGGGCAAAAGCTTAGGAGCCGAGACAATCGAGGCAAAATGTGATTCACTCCTGGTAGTAAACAAGGTGAATAGGAGCTACGAAGTCCGGGAAGATAGGATACAGAGGTATTTGGATAAAATCCAAGTCGCATTACGTCGTTTCAAAGAATGGACCTTAGTCCACATACCTTGAGAGCAGAATAGCGAGGCCGATGCCCTCGCAAACCTGGGATCATCAGTTAAAGAAGATGACCTACTCCCCGGGGCTGTTATTCAGCTAACTAAATCAGTGGTCGAGAAAGGTCGTGTCGAGATTAACCCCACCAGCCTAACATGGGACTGGAGAAATAAATATATTGATTATTTAAAGACGGAAAATTGCGCGCGGATCCAAAAGGATCGAGGGCCATGCAAAGCAAAGCAGCCCGGTTCTCGCTCGATGAAAACAAGACTCTGTACAGAAGAACTTTCGATGGCCTCCTAGCAGTATGTTTGGGGCCAGGGGATACAGACTATGTACTCCGAGAAATTCACGAGGGTACTTGCGGAAACCATTCCAGCGTCGATTCCTTAATCCGAATGGTGATCAGGGCAGGCTACTACTGGACAACATGGAAAAAGACACCAAGGAATTCGTCCGAAAGTGCGATAAATGCCAGATATTTGCCCCTATGATTCACCAACCCGGCGAACAACTACATTAGGTCTTATCACCATGCCATTCATGAAGTGGGGAATGGACATCGTCGGGCCCCTGCCGATGGTGCCAGGTAAAGCTAAATTCATTTTATTTATGACTGACCATTTCTCAAAATGGGTGGAAGCGCAGGCCTTCGAGAAAATAAGCAAAAAAGAAGTCATTAACTTCATCTGGGACCACATTATGTGCCGATTTGGGATTCCGTCCGTGATGGGTTGGTTTTCAGTATTTTATGTTTTGATGATCTAACAAACTTGTCATGAAGAACCAGATAGAGCACCTGGCGCACAGGACATACAGTTCATGTAAACTGTTCAAAGGCTACATCAGGCAGGACCACATGAAGGAACACAACAGGGACCTGTTGACATAGTCCCGTAGGGTTCTCCGACAAAAGCATAAGTCAGTGACTGTACACATTCAAGATAAAGAGAAACACAACAGGGACCTGCTCCCTTGGGGTTCTCTGACAAAAGTACAGGTCAAAGTGCACAACTGGAACGTAGCAGAAGAAAGTCCATCAAGCAACTGTTATAGAAGAGGAACACAACCAGGACCTGGTCCATTGACATGTCCTAAACCTGGTTCATTTGTATGTCCTGACAGAAGCACAAAATCCAGCTGGAACGCACCTGCCCAGAAGTGGCTGTGCAGACAGTGCAACAGTCACTTCCCACTAACAAGAAGTACACCAAGAGTTGACACCACTATCTAATTGTGATATCTTTTGTGATAAAACAACCTGGTGCAAGACACACCAGTTCTTGTGCATTTCAGTGATATTCTCTCAAGAAGAAGAAGCATCCATCAAGCATTGAAATCACCGGTGTGTCAAGAACAAGAAGACAACTCCACTAAGGATCAGTTTCTAAACGAAGTCTTATGTATATCCATAGTTGAGTTTTAATCTTGTTATTTACTTTACATTGTAATTCCTATTTTGCTTTCTTAGAAGCGCTATCTTAGGAACAAACCAAATTCGTAAACTTTAGAGTTTATGTTGTGATTAGAAATAGTCATATGTTAAATCCTCTGTAACTAGGAGAGTTGTAGAGTGGCTTGTGGTGGTGCATCACAAGTTAGTTTGAAGTCTTTGCAAAAGGGAGTTTGCAATGTGGCTTGTAATAGGTAGATTACAAGTTAGTTGAGCTTAAAGCCTACAGGTGTAGGTGGTGGTTTTTTGATCCCCTTGTGTGGGATTTTTCCACGTAGAAAATCTCTGGCCTTCTTTACATTCAGTCCTTAGAGCATTCTGTGTATCAGTCTCATAGAGGACCAGGTTCTCTATAGTTTGGTGGACTTACATAAGTCAATAATTGGTATCAGAGCAGGTTTCTCCTATCAGGATAACACCTAGGAGGAATCCTCAATGGTTTCTCCACCAAGCTTTGAAGAAGGACAATCAACCTATAGACCTCCCAGATTCAATGGTCAATATTACGGTTGGTGGAAGACCAGGATGCATGATTTCATTATGGCAGAAGATTCAGAGCTATGGGACATTATATGTGATGGTTCCCATGAAGAAAATTGAAGAAACAGGGCATATGGTGCCGAAAGGAAGAAGAGAGTACAACGACATTGACAGAAAAGCTGTAGAAAAGAACTACCGTGCCAAGAAAATCTTGATGTGTGGCATAGGACCTGATGAGTACAACAGAGTCTCAGCTTGCAAAACTGCCAAGGAAATATGGGAGGCATTGCAAACCGCTCATGAAGGAACCACTCAGGTCAAACAATCCAAGATTGACATGCTCACCACAGAATATGAACTCTTTAGGATGAAGGATGATAAATCTATACAAGATATGCACACTATATTCACCTCCATCATAAATGAGCTTCATTCACTTGGAGATGTCATTCCCAGAAATAAACTCGTAAGGAAAATCCTCAGCATCCTACCTGGGTCTTTGGAAAGTAAGGTAAATGCCACCACGGAAGCTAAAGATCTACAAACTCTGACCACGGATGAGTTGATCGGTAGTCTGAAAACGTACGAGATGAAGAGAAAGAAGGACAATGAAAGAAGAGAGCCTAAGAAAGAGAAGAACCTGGTGCTTAAAGATGAAAGGAGTGATTCAAGTGATGAAGATAGTGACATGGCCTATCTTACTAAGAGATTTCAAAAAATGGTTCGAAGAAATGGTGGTATACCAAAGTGGGGCAGTTCAAACAAAACAAGGAACAACAATCTCTGCCACAGATGTCGAAAGTTAGGGCATTTCGCCAAAGACTGTCCACTTGCGAAACAGGAGCAGTACAAGCAGAATCCTGACAAGGCAGCAAAAAGGAACCTGGTTCCCGAGAAAAGATTCAATCGAAAAAGTGCTGCAGACAATATCGTTAAGCAGGCCCTTGCTGCTTGGGGAGACTCCTCTAATGAATCTGAAAGGGAATCAGATGCAGAAAACAATTCCCTGTTGGCAGTAGAAACTAAAGCAACAAAGTACGACTCACTGTTCGCGCTGATGGCTCAGTCAGATGATGACGATGTAAGCTTCCGGGATATTCAGAGAAATCTGAAATCCTATTCTTCCAAAAAGCTAAGGTCTTTATCAAATGTCTTAATAGATGCCTATTATAGCTTTATAAACGATAAGGAGGCCCTCACAATAGAGCTAGGAGAGGCAGAGCAATCTAGAGATGATCTAGTGGTCTGTGTAGTGGACTTAAATGAGACCATAGCCAATCTTGAACTAGAGAAGGAGGCCCTGAATGAAAAAATAACTAGCATGGAGAATGAGAGAGACAATCTGATGGTAGTAGTTGTCGATCTGAAAGAAACAATAGAAGGTCTTAGCAGTAAGAAACACGCTTTGGAAGAAAAAATCGCGTCTATTGAAGAGGAAAGGGATGACCTTCTAGTGATATGCGCTGATCTAGAGGAAACCAATGAGGGACCTAATAGAGAACATAGGAATGTAAATCCCGGGAAAGGGAAGGGAGTAGCCAGTGAGTCGCACATCTTGCTAGAAAAGGAGTTAAATGTCGTAAAAACTAGTCTTTGCAGAGAACTCGAGAGGAATCAGCAACTCCAAGTTGAGTTGGAGAAAGTAAAAAATGATCTTGAAAAATCCTTGAAGTGGACCTGGTCCTCAGATGCTGTTACTGCCATGTATCTCAACAATAGTGGGAACAAGCAGGGCATCGGGTTTCAAAGGGAGAAAACTCCCTACAACCTACACAACAAGTATGTCACTATACTTGATAACTGGCTATGTACCCACTGCGGAAACAATGGGCATTTTAAAGAAAATTGTCAGGCCAGGGTTCAGTCTGTTCAGAAGAACAAAGCGTTCACTGATAGAGTGAATACTAGCAAAGGACCTGGTACCACTCGCAAAAAGCGGATGCTGCCTGCGTGGACTAGGAAATCTCTCATTCATCCTTTTTATAATAACAAGGGACCCAAACTAGTTTGGGTTCCTAAATCTAACCCTTGATGTGCATTTGCAGGGAACAGTGAGAAGAAGCAGACTGCGATGGACTATGGACAGTGGATGCCTAAAGCACGCAGTTGAAAAACATCATGAAATGATTCTCACTGAGAGCCCTGCAGGAAGGGAATGTATCCTTGAGGAAAAAGTAAAAGGTACATTCTCTCTGTAAATGAAAAGGCAGAAAGGTTCCCTTGGGACTCAAATAGGAAAAGACGGAACTGGAAAATGAAGCATAGATAATGCTTGTCGCCTATGGAATCACCAAAAAAAGGCTCTGGGAAAAAGGAATGAACACTGCTCTCTACTGGAGAACAGGTGTCGAACCAGGTCCTTCCTAAATCAAAACAGGCCAGGAACCGCCAATTGGAAGAAAATGCCTTGCCTCTGACAACAAGAAGGATCAACATGGGAAGCACAATGCAAACAGACGAATGAAGGAATCCCTCTGGGGAACAACCCACAAAACAAGGTCAAAAGGTCTCCAACAAATGAAGCACTATTTGGCAGAAGATGCTCATGGAGAAACAGTTAATGCTTCAAATCAGGAGGATGTTAAAGTGGGCAAGATAAAGGAGATCAGCAAAAGACAATGCAACAGTATTCTTCGCGTCACTCACAGAACCTGGTCCGTTACTGGCTACCTATGAAGCAGAAGGAAGAAGTAAAGATGTAGCTCAAGGCACTACACATAGCATGGGAAGCCAAAGTGTACCTGTAATGATTCATGCCTCATCTTCTGAGAGACAAGGAGGTAAAGTGAAATGACCACACCAACAACTGAAGAAAAAATTTGAACGAAGAGATCTTCCGCCGAGGATCAGTATGAAGGAAGAACTGTTCGATGGAAAGCAGCCGAAATTCCAGACATAGACAACAAAGCCTCAAGAAGTGAACATTCCAGAGAAGTCAAGGAGAAGATGGAGTCACAGGAATCTAGTGAAGAACCTGATCATCAATTTGCTAGTTGTGTAAGAGACCATCAGGTAAGGGCAGCTAAAGTGTTTTCTAACCAACCCTAACTCACATCGATACCGTTATAGGTAAACACGCATACCGATCATAGAAGCTAAGGGTGCAGTTATCAGCTGCAAAATGGGGGAGCCGTGAAATCCTGTTCAAAAAGGTTGATCCAGCATCAGGTTCTAGTCTCTCAGGTTAGTGGTAATAAGCTTAATTTTTGCATGCACTCTCTAAACAAAAAAAAAGGTGTAATAATTACCCTGTAATTCAGCTGCCATATCATCAAACTTTTCAAGGTCTGTCCGTCATGTCTTGTCCGTCAAATCCTTTCACCTCTTTCCCACAAACCTGCCGCCATCTCTAGGACTATTCAGAACCTGTTTCTGCCTTCACTCATCATTAGCTTCTCCTCAAATAAATCTTCCCTCCTAAGACAAGTCATGAACCTTCTTCTTTGTTGTACAGCTAGAATTCACTCTTCATCTCTTACCATCTCCAAGCTACTTGTCCGAAAGGTATTTTTGAAATGACGATCGAACAATCTCTCAGTCTACCACCTCGAACACCGTCCCTATTTTGTTGCCTTCATTGAAACCAAGTTCTGATCATTACTGTCTCTCGCACTCTAATACTCTACACACTTCTGATCTCTTCTCCACACCTACTGTCTTCCCATTTCTACTAAACCCTGTCTACCATTATTTTGAAAACCCTATGCCCAGGCAATCCCATGACTTTTCCAAGGAACATACAGAAGATCTCACTTCTCTAGTTTCAGAAGCCCATGACGATGACCCTGACCAGTATATAAACTCCTCTATGTTGGACACTGTGACTCTCAAGGAGTCACCTGAAAAAGAAGCAGCTCACAACATATTGGCC
>NW_017675143.1:0-4804 GCF_001879085.1 Nicotiana attenuata
ATAAATAGAAAAAATTGTAGTTGACTTTAGGTTAGGCCTTTAAATAAAAAATGAGATGAGCCTCGCCAAACAAACACATAAATTGCGTGGCACTCTTTAATTGCTCCATTAAAAATATTTAGAACTCGGGACGTGGCATTAGCGAATTTTCTTGGCCTCCCGCAAAGATAATAACACATTAGTCGCTTTAGGCGCGTTCTTTAATAATTTTACCTTCGTAAACTCGGGTGTGAATTTCATGTGACCCAAATCCAAATCCCAAAACGTTGAATAAAATGTGTCGAGGATCTGGGTGCATTTCATGTGACGTGATCCGAAAACATATTTTAAACGACGTTCAATTTCCTAAAATTAATTAAAAGCGGTAAATAATTATAAAAATTGCACTATAGGATGACATGTATTGAAATCAGATTTTTAGCCAATTATAATAGTTTAAGCGACCGTGCTAGAACCACGGGATCTAGGGGTGCCTAACACCTTCCCTCGGGTCAACAGAATTCCTTGTTCAGAATTTCTGGTTCGCAGACTCCATTCGGGAAGTCAAAATTTTTCCTCGATTTGGGATTCAAGATAAACCGGTGACTTGGGACACCAAAAGCCAAACCTATCCCAAGTGGCGACTCTGAAATAAATAAATAATCCCATTTCGAATAATGTCACTTTAAATGGAAAAACTCCCTTATACAGTATCCTTCGGGGTAGGTGTGTAAAAAAGGAGGTGTGACAGCTCTGGCGACTCTGCTGGGGAATTGCGAACCCAGAATTTCGATTCAGGGTTCAGAATTCGAGCTTAGTATAATTGTTATATTGGGCCTTATCTGATTTTTCTACATGTTCCATGCTATATGTGCTAAATGTTTTACCGCTTTGATATTGTTGAACTGTATATATAAACTGTCGCGAATCCCTTCCTCTTTCTGAGTCTTCTGCATCATGGAGAAGGGTGCACTTCGTGTAGCTTCTCTTCTGCTTAGAGTCTTTCCCAATTTAGAACGAGGTTTGGATAAGTTGCTAAGTCGGCGGAGCTTCTGTATCCCCGGTACGCTGCCTCCCCCTCGACTCGAGTTGTCCACTCGGGTAAGCCAGGTCTAGACCAATAAACCTAGGGTTTGAACCTAGAAAAACAAAAACTCATGCCGGATCCCTAGTAGGACGCTTGTTTGCATCATGTGCATTTGACTTAGGAGACTCAACACCGCCAGCCCAAATCAAATAACCCAGTACCCTTAACCCAATTACCCATACCCATTCATTAAACCCTAACCCCAATCCGCCTAAATCCTAGCCGTTGATAAAAAATGATCAACGACCCACAGCTAATTCCCCCTTTCCCTTATGTCCCTCCTCTCTACCCTAATCCTCACTTCTCAAAGACCGCCACCCTCAAACTCTCTCAAGGCTCTCTTCGCCTCTGTCAAATCCTAGCCATCACACCCCCAAATCCCCTCCTCAAATCNGATTTGTTTTGGTTTTAACTGTTGTGAGGTTTTGATGTGATTCATGTAACAAGTAGCATATGTATCATGTTTATTAATTAGTTGTATAACAGGTTTAGATGATCCCCAGTAGATTTAAATGTAGTTTTATCTTTAAGTAGTATGTGATCTGAAGGATAGTGGTTGTATCTAAAGAGTGAATCAGCTCAAGTTAGAGGCTGTCATTAATATTCATGGGCTTAAGAAGTATAGTTCATGCTTACAGGTTTAGAATAGAAATGAAAAATATCAGACGAAGGTGCAAAAAATTAAATTAGTTAATATTCATTGCATATTAGTTCCCTGGATCAACTTCCTCGTTAATTCTGCGATTTTACACTCTTATGCATGTATTAAATTTAAAAGCCAGCCGAGCTAATTTAAATCAACTCATGAGTTTATGTAAATTGTAGTGGCCCAGTGCCAACTATGTGGCATCTTTGACTCGGGCTGATTTTGAGGCTCAGTGTTAGATAACCTTTTATAGGACTGCACAGGCTTTCCTCCTTTTGGGCTGAGTTTGAAGCCCAATCTGCTGAAGTTTCTATTTTTCTAAAATCGAATCGTAGATTTTGGGCCCTTAAGTGAAGTAGCACACTTGAGCTAAGAGGTGTTACCGTTTGCTCAAATGTGAACTTGAACTTGAGGCACATTTTCCTTGATTTTCAATAACAATTAGTAATGTATATTAATTAGGCTTTGTTAGAGACAAATTAAATAGAAAAAATCATAGTTTGCTTTAGGTTGGCTTTTAAATAATAAAGTGAGATGAGCCTCGCCAAACAAAACACACAAATTGTGGGGCCCTTATTAAATGGCTATATTAAAATACATAGAATCCGGGATAGGCCGTTTAGCAAATTTCACGGCTTTCCCCGAAGATAATAAGACGTTAGTCACTTTCGGCACGTTTCTAATAATTTCACCTTCTTAAATACGGGTGTGCATTTCATGCAACCCAAATCCAAATCCCAAAACGTTGAATAAGAATGTGTCGAGGATCCGAGTGCATTTCATGTGACGTGATCCGAAAATATATTTTTTAACGACGTTCACTTTCTTAAAAAAATTCAACTAAAAGCGGTTAAATAATCATAAAATTGCACTATAGGTTTAAGCATGTATAAAATCAGATTTTTAGCCATTTATAATAATTTAAGCGACCGTGCTAGAACCACGGGATCCGAGGGTGCCTAACACCTTCCCTCGGGTCAACAGAATTCCTTATTCAGAATTTCTGGTTCGCAGACTCCAATTGGGAAGTCGAAATTTTCCTCGATTTGGGATTCAAGTTAAACCGGTGACTTGGGATACCAAAAGCCAATCCTATCCCAAGTGGCGACTCTAAAAAAATAAATAATCCCATTTCGAATAATGTCACTTTAAATGGAAAAACTCCCTTATACATTATCCTCCGGGGTAGGTGTGTAAAAAAGGAGGTGTGACAGCTCTGGCGACTCTGCTGAGGATACGAACCTAGAATTTCGATTCAGGGTTCAAGAATTCGAGCTTAGTGCAATTGTTATATTTGGCTTTATCTGGTTTTTCTACATGTTCCATGCTATATGTGCTAAATGTTTTACTGCTTTGATATTTGTTGAAATTGTATATATAAACTGTCGCGAATCCCTTCCTCTTTCTGAGTCTTCTACATCATGGAGAAGGGTGCACTTCGTGTAGCTTCTCTTCTGTTTAGAGTCTTTCCCAATTTAGAACGAGGTTTGGATAAGTTGCTAAGTCGGCGGAGCTTCTGTATCCCCGGTACGCTGCCTCCCCCCGGCTCGAGTTGTCCGCTCGGGTAAGCCAAGTCTAGACCAATAAACCTAGGGTTTAAACCTAGAAGAACAAAACCTCATGCCGGATCCCTAGTAGGAACGTTGGTTTGCATCATGTGCATTTGACTTAGGGGACTCAACACAGGGGTTGGGTCCGTCTAGGACAGGTGACCTGAAATGAAAAAGACCATCCTGATGCATCTTACGTGCTACTTGCGCAATTATTTGCTCGGCTTTGCATATTGACCGGCTTGTCTAAATGAGTGAAAATTATGAAAATAAGCAGTGTTAGGACTAAGTAAGGGTGACCATTTGTTGTGAAAAAACCAAATGCCCTAATAGTACCGAAATGCTGCCGGATTTTTGAAAATGAAAAAAAAAACAAAAAGAAAAAGGAAAATATTTGAAAGAAAAATTGTTGGTCAAAATAGTTTTGATTTTGGCAAATCTGCCCGAACTACGCGGGTCTGATTCTCACCGGATGTGAGATACGTAGGCAAACCTCATCGGTTCCGACCCCAATTTTCAAAAAATCCAAAAATATTTTCTTTTAGTTCTTTCTTTAGAAATCTTTCCTTAGAAAATTCAAAAAAAAGAAGTTTTTGTTAAACTCAAAAATGGTTTCCTTCTTTCTAATGTCTTTCATATGAATAAAAAGAAAAATCAATAAAAATCAAAATCCGAAAATATAGGTTTCCTTCATTTTGAAGTATTTTTCCAAAAATCCAAAAAAAAATCAGAACCAAAAATCCAAAAAAATACTTTTTAGATGTCTTTGTTTGGTAAGTGTCCATAAAAATTTTGAAAATTGAAGTCCAAAAATATTTTCGCTTTTCTTTAGAAGTGCTTTTGTAAATAAATAAAAACTCAGAAATCCAAAACATTTTCATAAAAGTCCCTCTTTCAAAAATTAAGAGGAAACTTCCAAAACCCAAAAATATTTTCTTTCTTCTTTAGAAAAAGAGAAAATTCCAAAAGAAAAAAAAATTCAAAAAAAATCAAAAATATTTTTTCTTTTGCCTTAAAGCTTCATGGTCTAAGTTTTATAAAAAGAAAAAAAAAGAGTTAGTTTACTCCATTCCCAATCTGCCCGAACTACGCTGGTTTGATTCTCACCGGATGTGAGATACGTAGGCAACCCTCATCGGGTCCAACCACCCTATTGCAAAAATAGCCAAAAATACCAAAATTTTAATTTTTGTTGACAATAAGTCGGGTGATGCCATTCTTGTTTTAAAATAAGCCGAATGTCCCCAAAAGGGCGCCACAAGGCTGTTTTTGCATGAACAGCCACCCTGGGTCATTTTAAATGGTTTGCGGGCAGAGCCTTAAAATCTTCCTCCCAGAAGTGCTGAAAGGCCGTATCTGCAAAACCAGTCCTGTTTTTCTAGATAAAGAAAAGTTTGCAAAATTAGCCACTTTTTCCTTTAAGTCAAAATAAGTCATTAAAACTACTTCTTAGATGTCTTTCTTTCATAAATAAAACTATAAAAAAAAAAGTTTGAAAATTGAGTCCGAAAATATTTTTTAGCCTCAAAAATCCAAAATATT
>NW_017675143.1:4824-11541 GCF_001879085.1 Nicotiana attenuata
AAAACGAATGGAAATTCGAACAAAAAAGTTTTTTTTTACTTTTAAAATTCCCAAAAGTTCAAATCAAAAAGCAAAATGAATTTTTTAGAAAGTCTTTCAATTCAAAAAACTAAAAATCAAAAATCAAAAATCCAAAACAAAATTCCCTTTCTTCTTTTAAAGCATTTCTTTTTAGAAAATTCCAAAAAAGATACATAAATAAATAAATAATTATCAAAAAATCAAAACTATTTTTCTTTTGCCTTATAGCTTTCATGGTCTAAGTTTTATAAAAAAAAAAAAAAGAAGGAGTTAGTTTACTCCATTCCCAATCGGCCCGAACTACGCTGGTTTGACTCTCACCGGATGTGAGATACGTAGGCAACCCTCATCGGGTCCAACCACCCTTTTGCAAAAATAGCCAAAAATACCAAAATTTTAATTTTTGTCACAAATAAGTCAGGTGATGCCATTCTTGTTTAAAATAAGCCGAATGTCCCCAAAGGGCACCGGAAGGCCGCCTTTGCAAGAACAGCCACCTTGGGTCATTTTCAATGGTTAGCGGGCACAACCTTAAAATCTTCTTTCCCGAAGTGCTGAAAGGCCGTATCTGCAAAACCGAGTCTTTGTTTTCTTGAATAAAAGTTTTGAAAAATAGCCACTTTTTCCTTTTAGGTCAAAATAAATCATTAAAATACTCCTTAGATGTCTTTCTTTCATAAATAATAAATATAAAAAAAATACAAAGTTTGAAATTGAGTCCGAAAAATATTTTTGCTCAAAAATCCAAAACATTTTCATAAAAGTCCCTCTTCCGGAAATTAAGAGGCAACTTTCAAAATCCAAAAAAAAAATATTTTTCTTTCGTGTTTAGAAAATAAATGAAAATTCAAACAAATATATTTCTTTCCCAAAGTTTCAATAAAACGAAAAAGTAGAAGTCTTTCTTTCAAAAATTAAAAAGAAAAATCAAAATCAAAAATCAAAATCAAAATATTTCCCCTTTTCCTTCTAAAGCATTTCTTTCAAAAATTCAAAAAAAAAGAGTTGGTTTATTTACCTTATTTACAAGAACTACGCTTGGTCTGATTCATGCGGGGTCATGATACGTAGGCAATCTCCATAGGATTCGACCGTAACCCAAAGAAAAAAGAGAGAAAAAAAGAGAAGGAGTACGAAGGAAAGAAATAAAAGAAAAACAAGATAGGAAAAGAAACGCAAAAGAAGAAAATAAGGCATTGAGAGAGAAACCATGGCCAAGGAAAAGAAAAGAGCGGAAAATAAATAAAGAGAGAAGAAGGAAAAGAAAATGAGAGAAAATAAAACCAAAAAAAAAAAAAAAAAAAAAGCGAAGGGAACAAAAGAAAAGCTGGGATGATGCATGCATCTGAAGCAAACATGTAGATATTCATTTAACTGTATAGGTGCATCACGCTCCAATGTGCGGTTACCTATCTGTTACTTGTCTCAAACTAACCGTGTGTTGCTGTCAATTCTAGCCTAGCTTTTAGAAACGGTGGTTGGTTGTGGTAAGCTGGCATCGCATCAATACTTTACCAGATCGAAAGGAAGTGTGGAAATATCTGCAGAAATGACTTTGCCCGCAGTCCCCATCTCTGAGGACAGCCCCATCTCGGGGATCCCAGCATCTGAGTCTGTCACAGCTGAAGAGAATCAGATACTACGTCTCCGACTCATGGAGATGTGGGACACCTGGACCAATGGAAGGGAGCCTCCAAGCGCCATCCCTGGATTTCCTGAACTATTCCCTAGATCTGGGGGTACCTCCAATATCCCCATCAGCCACCCTCATACTCTTTTGGGACAGCCTACCATGGCCGCTCACTTCATCGGAACACCTTCTGAGGTCCGCCCCCAGGTGTTCCCAGCAGGAGCAGCTCCTAACATCGTTACTGCTCCACCATGCTCTGCTACAACACAACCTTCACTGCCAAGGCCTGCCTTTGATCCCTCAGCTTTCACCTTCCAAAACCCTGTCTTTCCAGTGGATCCTCCTCAATATCCCACATATAATTACTCTCAGCCACCACCATTTGAGCTTACGCCAGGACAAGATCAAACTCCCAAAGCTCCTAAACAAGATGAGATGGCGAAAAGAATGAAAAGCCTTGAACAGAGTTTGAAGAATATGCAAGGTTTGAGTGGGCAAAAGAGTGTTTCTTATACAGATCTGTGCACGTTCCCTCACGTGCACCTGCCCATGGGATTTAAAACGCCATAGTTTGAAAAGTATGATGGGCATGGCGATCCCATCACTCACTTGAAAAAGTATTGCAATCAGTTGCGTGGGGCTGGCGGAAAAGAAGAGTTGTTGATGGCATACTTCGGAGAAAGTTTGGTAGGCATTGCCTCGGAATGGTATATGGACCAAGATGTCTCACGATGGCACATTTGGGACGATCTTGCCGGAGATTTTGTAAGGCAGTTTCAATACAACATAGACAACGCTCCAGACAGGAACTCCTTGGCGAATCTAAAGAAAAAGCCCTCAGAAAGTTTCCGCGAATATGCTATTAAGTGGCGCGAACAAGCGTCAAGAGTGAAGCCTCCGATGGATGAGGTAGAGATGATCACTGTTTTCCTTCAGGCCCAGGAAGCGGACTATTTTCAGAACATGATGTCGGCCATAGGCAAACCTTCTGCAGAGGCGATTAAGATTGGTGAAATGGTGGAGAATGGTCTGAAGACAGGAAGAATCTTGAGTCAGTCGGCCATTAGGGCAACCTCCCAAGCCATCCAAGGCGGTTCAGGAGGAATGGCAAAAGGTAGTAAGAAAGAAGAAACGGTTATGGCAGCCTCAGGGGCAAGAAGATACCGGGCTCCTAGACCCATGTTTTCTGAGAGAACCTCTCAACACTACTACCCTCATCCTGACATGGCTTATGCCCCATAACCATATGCGGTCATGAACGCTCAACCTTTTGCCCGACCGCAGCCACATGCCAACAGAAATCAACCTCCATTCCCAAGAAATCAGCCTCCCTACCAGAACCACTATAACCCCCGACCTCTGCAGAATAACTTCCATCCTCGGGAACCACCCAGGAGACCAAACTTTACCCCAATTGGTGAATCTTACTCTAGCCTGTTCCCGAAACTTGTCCAAATGGGTCTACTGCAGCCGGTCCCTCAGAATAGACAAAACCCGGCATCGCCTGCCTACAGAGCTGGTGTCAGGTGTGCATACCATTCAGGGACAGAGGGCCATCATACAAATGACTGTTGGACTCTGAAACAAGCGGTGGAAAACTTAATAGAGCAAGGGAAAATTGTGTTGAAGGATGAAGATGTCCCAAATGTGACCAATAATCCGTTGCCCACCCACAACAACGGGCCAGTGATCGGGATGATTTGTGAAGATAGGGAGTTTGATCCAGACTTAAAAGCTATAATTGCTATCGCTGATGCAGAAAGAAAGCCAAAGGTGGCCCCGAAGCAAGAGAAAGGGGAAAAGAAGAGCCAAATCACCAAGACAGAACTAGAAAAGGAAGTTGATTTGAAAAAAGAAACACAAATGTACGTACCCAAGCAAGCCTATGTGGTACGGGGGACAATCAAACCACCTCGGCTGAGTGAGCCAGTGGTTATTGGACGCGTACCGCAGAAGCCTATGACGAACCCTGCTGCTGTACCATGGAATTATCATCAGATGGTGGTTACGCACAAGGCTAAAGAGATCTTGGGAGAGCTGCTAGAAAACCCCCCTGGGGAGGAATATTCAAACATAGAGGAAGTAAACAATGCCACCAGAAGGCGTTTCCCGCTTAAGAAGCCTGTGAATGCTGAGGAAGCCGAAGCGTTGTTTCAAAAAATGAAAATGGCCGATTATGAGGTGGTACATTTGTATGACACTTTGGTCAAGACTAAGTATAGTAAAAAGGAAGATGATGAGGTGTTCACGGCTGAAGAAAGTGAGGAAATACGTGGGGTAATGAGGAGAATGCTCTACGAAGACCACATGGTCCAGTCGGGAGAGGGCACTAGCACCACTGAGGTGTTATACATGGGACCAAGCGCCAAGTTTCAAAACTGGAAGGCTATGCCATTCCCGATTAGGCAGGAGTCCCGGTAGACCCGTCCTGCTACTTTTTCTGCATCCCGAGTTATTCCAGGGTGTAACTCGGATGTTTCTTTTAGTTTCTGGTCTTTAAGTTCCCGAATATGAACCCTGTTATCTTCAAAATCCCAAGAAATGAAATCAATATTTCATCGTTCATTTTTCTTTATCTTTTCTGATTTTGCTATTTTTCTCCTTCATTTCTTCTCTTTAGCTCTAATAATGCAGCTTTAAATAACATGACATGCTTGCGGACTTCATGCCTAGATCCCAAAATGCTGTTAGATTTTCGAAATAATGAATCAAGAGTCGAAATACAAAGAAGGTAACCTTGAGGAAATAAAACAAAGAATTGGAACAATTGAGGAAAATTGGTTCGCGGGTTGGAAAGGTCCATACTTTGCAACAAAAGAGTGTGCTGTACTCAGGGCACACCCGGGCAGTTGTACCAACAAAGAATGGCCCGCGCTTACAACAAGAAGGTGCGTCCCAGGAATTTTGAAGTGGGACAACTCGTGTTAAGACGCATTCTCCCTCATCACCAGGAAGCAAAAGGAAAATCCGCTCCTAATTGGAAGGGTTCATACATCATCCGATAGATATTGCCGAGAGGAGCATTGTATTTGGGAAGATATCAAAGGAAATGATCCCGAAACAGCTGTGAATGCGGATGCAATAAAAAGGTACTATGTCTAGGTTCTCTACGGTGTTGGTTTTTGTGCAATTGAGATGATGAAGGCTTTTCTTCTCGCTATCCAAACAATATCAACCCTTCGTAAACCTATTTGAGCCGGTTACTCTCCTTTGGCTACCCTCTTTGGAACCCGAAAGTATTATCGAAAAAAAAAGAGGAAAAAAGAGAAAAAAAAGAAAAAAAAAGAAAAAGAAAATATGAAAAAAAAGAAAAGAAAAAGAAAAGAAATGAAAAGAAAAGAAAAACAAAACAAAAACAAAAACAAAAACAAAAATTTGTTTGCCCAAACTACGTTTGACTTGATTCCGAAAGGATACGTAGGTAGCCTCTCGCTGAGGTTCAGTCACACCAAAACAAAAATCTCAATTTTCCCAACAAATGAAACTGGGGCAGATGATATAATGGTTCGGCCATGAATCCGCCGAAATGGTTCCAAAGTTGTAGTTCCGCCCAAAATCCTTTTTACCTTAAAACCTTGTCCAAGTTCTTCCGATCAATTGGCAAAGGCAGGGAAGTGGAAAACGTCATTGTTGGAATCTGAAACAATGCAAATTGAGAGAAATAAAATGAGAGAGTCTTATCGGTGAAAACCTTCGGGCACCATAAGGCGATGATGAGTAGAGAAACTGAAAATGAGAGAGTCCGCATAGTGAAAACTCGCAAAGAGCACTATCGGGCGACGGTGAGAAGAGAAATGAGAGAGGTCGATTGGAGAAAACCCGCAAAGGGCGCTGTCGGCCGAAAAGAAGACATCTCATCACTAGAAGAGTCCTGGCAAGGTTCCCTGGTTTTGAAATACGGATCAATGGGTTCACGGAAGTTGGAAAGTTTGTGTGGGTCGGGCGTCCAGTCCAAGAAGCATGTCATGTTCATTTGAAGCCAGCATGCACCCCAGATAAGTCCTCTTTTTCCCCCGAAAGGGAAGCTTCTCTTTAAAATCATATGCTTGCCTTTTGCATACTTTTTCTTTGAATCCCTTTCGGTTTAACTCTGATTCTGTAACTAGTACAAAGAAAAGGTGGCAGGACCGGCTTCACAGGGCTCCGCCTGGTCAGAGTCGAAGAAAATACCCAGCCTCAGCGAGTGCGTCAGGCCAATCCCGACTGACCATAGTGGGTGATGCTTTCGAAGCATAGACATTGGAAAAGAAAGAAAATCAAAGGCAAGGGCAGAATAAAGTGAAAAGGCCAGAGCCCACACGGGCGAGTCATAATGAAATCCTGAGAGTTGGACCCGGTCAGTTTGAAAAGAGATTCACCCTCAAGGCAAACGAGCAGCAAAGTTCTCAACGGAAATGGGGCCAGGATCAAGCAATTGAGATGATCAAGGCCACAAAACCAACCACTGTTTCAAACTAACAAATTGTTCTTTGTTGAAAACAGGTCTAATCCAAAGCAACCGTGCAAGAAGCAGGTGCAATCCAAGGCGCAAGCGCTCAAACAGCTTTGCAGCAGGAAAACGATCAAAAAGGAAGTCCCCCCCCCCCCCCCCCCAAAATTCTTTCATGTGTTTCACTAAATAAAAAGGGAAAAACATAAAAAGAGGAAAACAAAAGAAAAAGAAAGAAGAAAAAATATAAATAAAAATGAAAATCCCAAAAGAAAAACAAATCATGGTAGCATAAGATCCCATTCCTTAAATATCCCGGCCAAAAAACCGAGGATCTCCCGGCCAAAAAACCGAGAAGCCTTTTCTTTCCAAATCCCGGCCAAAAATCGAGGAGCTTTTTCTTTCAAAATCCCGGCCAAAAAACTAAAAAATCGAGGATCTCCCGGCCAAAACCGAGGAGCTTTTTCTTTCCAAATCCCGGCCAAAAGACCGAGGATCTCCCGGCCAAAAAACTGAGGAGCCTTTTCTTTCCAAATCCCGGCCAAAAAACCGAGGATCTCCCGGCCAAAAACCGTGGAGCTTTTTCTTTCCAAATCCCGGCCAAAAAACCGTGGAGCCTTTTTTTTCCAAATCCCGG
>NW_017675143.1:12485-20695 GCF_001879085.1 Nicotiana attenuata
ATTTTTAGAATCTAATTGCATGATTTTGTGTTTGTTTGCATTTTGTGTGCATTTTACTTGATATAATTCATAAAAAATACAAAAATAGCACATTTGCACTTAGGATCCCATTTTTATATTTTTAGGTTTACTAGTTAATTAACATTACAAGAAAATGGAAGAACATAACCAAAAATAGTCCCTTTTTACATTTTTACTTTTAATTTTGATTTTTCCTTAGTTTTCTCTTAAATTAGGATTTAGTTAGTTTTTGAAATTTAATTAGTTTAAGTTTAGAGTTAAATCAGGTCTGTTAATTAATTTTGAATTTTTTACAAAAAATCAGAAAAATGAATGGAAAAAAAAAGAAGAGAAAATTAAAGGAAAATAATAGGCTTAATAAAATACCCAAGTTTTGGGCCATTTTAATAGCAGCCCACATCAGAACCCAAGCCAAAACCCCCAAACCCGGTCTCAATCCAGCCCAAACCCAAAATCCTACCCGGTCCAAACCCCTTTCCCACCTAAACAACGTCGTTTTGGTGGGATTTAATCAGGACCGTCGAGGTTGCTTGATCGGACGGTCCTGAAGCCCACCTCATTAGGTATTTAAGTGTCCAAACGTTACCACCCCCCCCCCCCTCAGACCCCCCTACCCATCGTCTCTAACACCCTAACACATACCACTGCCTGCCGCCGTCTACCGCCGTTCGCCGCCGGCCGGAAATCGCCTCCGCCGGCGGCCGGTCTCCAATGACCACCAAATTATACCAAAATACTCCCCTCTACCTCCTTATCTCGAATCCAAGATTTATTTCTTTCAAATATCACCCAAACACCTCGAATATTTGAAACTCTAGCCGCCGCCGCCACCCAAACGCCACCAAACTAACATGCTTGAACCCTCGTCTTCCCTTCATTCCAAATCCCCATTCATAATCCTTCAAACATCCCCAGAACTCCTCGAATTTTAAATCGTAGAGGAGGCAGAACCCTAGAAGTTCAAATCGTTTAATTTTTCCCCAATTTCGTGGGTCCAGTGTTGGATTCGAGTCACGAAATAATGATTTTCGTTTGTTCTTGGTGAAGAACAAACGATTAACATTATTCCAAGACTCGAATCGGAGTCCAGCCTTGTTTGACACGCAAAGGTGAGTTTTTCTCTTCTTCCTTCTTTCATTAGTTTTTCTGATTAATCCCATGCTCTATTTTATTTTTTTTGTGGCAGAAATTAATATGCTAGGTTTTGTATTTTTGATTAGTTTAAGTTTCTGATTTTTTTTGTTTTCTTTGATCCATAGTCATGACTAGTGTTACTGAGTAGATTAATTTGGATTGTTGGATTTAGGATTAAAGAATAGGCTTAGTTTAATTTGATTAATTAGGGATTGTTTGAGTATTACTGTGTTTATATGATATCTTATTTTGTTTTGAATTGTTTCAATTGATAGTTTGATGCTTGTTAATGATACCTTTAGCCTTAAGGTTCACATTAATTAGATCTAAATCAGGTTCTTTAGGTTATAAGATTATTAATTCAATTTTAAGGATTATTTGATTATAGCTGAATGATTTTCAGAAGTGCTAGGTTGACCATGGTTAGTTTAGAAGGGTTAGGCTAGTCTTAACAATAGAACAGTGATTTCAGAATAAATAAAAGGGTATTTTAGGTGTTTTAAAGTAGAGAATCTTGGTAGCAACTAGTAAAAATCTCTGGAACATTCTAGATAGGAGTCAAAACAGAATTTTAGGAAGTTAGTGGCTATAACTTGAGAAAGAAGTCAGGAAATAAGGGACTTTTAAGAAAAAAAAATTAAGAAAGGATGGAAAATGCAAAACTGAAAATCTGAAGGCTGCCCTTATCCTTGCCTATAAAAGGCATGTCCAATGCCTTAATTCACAAGTTTGGAAGCCACAAAAATTCCTCCAAAAATATTCTTCAAGTTTCATAAGAATCTGAAATTTGAATTTCAAATCCAAACTCTTTAGATCTTAGTTCTTTCAAAAATACAAAAACAAAAGCAATAAAAAATTAAAAACTACTGTTGCATTAGTTTACCTTAGGTCAATCTCGAACTCTAGTTGCTGGTTTGCATATTCTAGTTTGATTTCTGGTTGTGGGGGTTTCAGAAGTGTGCTGGGTGCATTTTCAAGTTCATTTGGTGTCATTCAGTTATTTTGATCAATTTTTCTGCTTGATTTGGTGTTAAACATTCATTGAGTTCACCGGAGATTAATTCTGGGTTGAAATATGGCTGGCTCCTGTTGGTGTTGCTGCTGTGAAATCACTAACTCTGATTTCTTCTCTGGTTTTGTTTAATTCCAGGTACTTACTTAATCTTCAATGGCCAAAAGCTAAGGAAATTTGTAACTGAAGTTCTGATCTGAAATAGAAGGCTGATTTAAGCATTCGAATTGTTTAGATTTCTATTTGTTCATGTATATTTTTCATATGACCGTTTGCTCATGTCAATTTCATGATTAGCTCGCTTACGTGCACATCAGTCTTCATATTGGGTCGTATAGTAGCAGTAACTAGCATTTGACTAATTAGGACTCCTGTTGTTTTTGAATAACAGTACCGTATAATTGGATTCCATGTCTGGACTGAATAGCTACTACACTACATTGGCTACTGGTTAGTCATTAAATTGCCAAATGTACTGTATAAGTGGATTACATTAGAAACTGGTTAGTCATTATAGTTATTTGTATTGGATTGTTATAAATGCAGCACTAATTGTCACACTTTGAATCTCACTTACAGTAGTTGAGGATTGTTTCACGCTTTCATTATGAATCCAAGTAATAATTCAGTCTGAACACTTCAGCAGCTATGGCTTCAAATATGTGTAGGAACTTAATAATGCAATAAAAGAGATAATCTGATTAGTTAATTGACCGAATTGGGCTGCCGCTACCCTTTCCTTGCTACTGCACACGTTTGGGCCCCAATCACGCACAGGCTAGCCCAATTCCAATTTTCCCAGCTCGCTAATGGGGCTTGCGTTGGAGCCAAAAGCTGGCAGCAGCTCAACAAAGCAACTGATTGTGTCTAGTTTATATCGGACCAATTTCAGGAGTCAAGGGCCTGGATGAGGACTAATTTTGACAACATAGGTCTTTGGGCCTTTGAGTTAAGTAGCACACTTGAGCTAAGAGGTGTTACCTTTTGCTCAAATGGGGACTTGAACTTGAGGCCCATTTTCCTTGATTACTTTCAATAACAATTAGTAATATATATTAATTAGGCTTTGTTAGAGACAAATTAAATAGAAAAAATCATAGTTAGCTTTAGGTTGGCTTTTAAATAATAAAGTGAGATGAGCCTCTCCAAACAAAACACACAAATTGCGGGGCCCTCATTAAATGGCTATATTAAAATACTTAGAATCCGGGATAGGCCGTTTAGCGAATTTCACGGCTTTCCCCGAAGATAATAAGACGTTAGTCACTTTAGGCATGTTTCTAATAATTTCACCTTCTTAAATACGGGTGTGCATTTCATGCAACCCAAATCCAAATCCCAAAACGTTGAATAAGAATGTGTCGAGGATCCGAGTGCATTTCATGTGACGTGATCCGAAAATATATTTTTTAACGACGTTCACTTTCTTAAAAAAATTCAACTAAAAGCGGTTANGATCACAACTAACTCACGAAATTTTCCTAGTGAAAACTGGGGCAGAAAATTTCGTTCGTTTGTTTGTTTTGTTGTCCTAAGCAGGTCTAACAACGAGGCAAAGGGGTGCGAGACGACCGAGGGAATGAGTCTCAATCCAGAATAAAGAAAAGAAGAAAAGAACCAAAAGAAATGAACTCAAATGTGAAGCAAGAAAGGGTGCAGGTTGCTCAAAATCTGATTGAAGCCACAAGCTCCGCCGATCCCGCTTTGACCCAATGTTGTAGAAAGAAACAACATCTACAACTTGCGAGCATCAAGATTCAGATCGGGGTCCACAGCAAAATCAGTTAAGACTCAAGATCAAGCTTCAAGAGATTCATAGATAGGAATCATGTAACTCATAGTTGATAGGCATAGCTAGCTTAGCTTTGATTTTCCTTTTGGTGTAATAAGGAGGTCAGCAAGCAGTAGCAACAGCAACAGCAGTGAAATCACAGCTCCTGTAGTCCCAGCTACCAAATCTTCCAGAACTACACTGACCTGATTCCTTTATAGCCAAGGATATGTAGGCAACCTTTGAAGAAGGGTTCGGTCAGACGGTTTAAAAAAATGCTTCTCATGGAGTGCCGAGCAGGCAAAAATCTCATAGTTGCTCATTTATCTTTGCCCGAAAACCCTTCGTGTCTTCGAGCAAAGAGGGGCAGCTGTGAGCACGTGATTTTTGCCTCGCTTAAATTACTCCTACAGAATTCTTAAAATTAGGATTTTTCTTTATTTGATTTTTAGAATCTAATTGCATGATTTTGTGTTTGTTTGCATTTTGTGTGCATTTTACTTGATATAATTCATAAAAAATACAAAAATAGCACATTTGCACTTAGGATCCCATTTTTATATTTTTAGGTTTACTAGTTAATTAACATTACAAGAAAATGGAAGAACATAACCAAAAATAGTCCCTTTTTACATTTTTACTTTTAATTTTGATTTTTCCTTAGTTTTCTCTTAAATTAGGATTTAGTTAGTTTTTGAAATTTAATTAGTTTAAGTTTAGAGTTAAATCAGGTCTGTTAATTAATTTTGTATTTTTTACAAAAAATCAGAAAAATGAATGGAAAAAAAAAAGAAGAGAAAATTAAAGGAAAATAATAGGCTTAATAAAATACCCAAGTTTTGGGCCATTTTAATAGCAGCCCACATCAGAACCCAAGCCAAACCCCCCAAACCCGGTCTCAATCCAGCCCAAACCCAAAATCCTACCCGGTCCAAGCCCCTTTCCCACCTAAACAACGTCGTTTTGGTGGGATTTAATCAGGACCGTCGAGGTTGCTTGATCGGACGGTCCTGAAGCCCACCTCATTAGGTATTTAAGTGTCCAAACGTTACCACCCCCCCCCCCCAAACCCCCCTACCCATCGTCTCTAACACCCTAACACATACTACCGCCTGCCGCCGTCTACCGCCGTTTGCCGCTGGCCGGAAATCGCCTCCGCCGGCGGCCGGTCTCCAATGACCACCAAATTATACCAAAATACTCCCCTCTACCTCCTTATCTCGAATCCAAGATTTATTTCTTTCAAATATCACCCAAACACCTCGAATATTTGAAACCCTAGCCGCCGTCGCCGCCACTCAAACGCCACCAAACTAACATGCTTGAACCCTCGTCTTCCCCTCATTCCAAATCCCCATTCATAATCCTTCAAACATCCNATGTACGAGATTCATCTTCAGTAGAAACTTCCACAGCTCCGGAAGGAAACACTTCAACCACACGAAATGGTCCAGACCACCTTGACTTTAGCTTACCTGGGAATAACCGCAGTCTTGAGTTGTAAAGCAGTACCCTGTCCCCAGGTTTGAAATTTCGTTCAATGATGTTCTGATCGTGAAGCCTTTTCATTCTCTCTTTATATAGCCTTGTGCTCTCAAAAGCAAGATACCGGAACTCCTCTAGCTCATGTAATTCCGTGACTCTCGACGTGCCCGCAGCTTCCAAGTCTAAATTCAGCTGTTTCAGTGCCCACTACGCTTTATGTTCCAGTTCTACAGGTAGGTGACAGGCCTTCCCAAACACCAACTTATATGGTGACATACCAATTGGTGTCTTGAATGCTGTCCTGTAAGCCCATAGCGCATCATCCAGCTTCCTTGACCAGTCAGTTCTTATAGCATTTACAATTTTTGTCAATACGCTCTTGATCTCTCTGTTGGACACCTCAATCTGTCCACTGGTCTGTGGGTGGTACGGAGTAGCCACCTTGTGGCGCACATCATATTTAGCCAACAACTTCTCGAAGGCCCGATTGCAGAAATGAGTTCCTCCATCGCTAATAATTGCACGCGGTGTCCCAAAGCGGGTGAATATGTTCTTCTTTAGAAACCCGGCTACCACCTTAGCATCATTGGTGGGTAATGCGGCAGCTTCCACCCACTTGGACACGTAATCTACAGCCACAAGAATGTATTTATTGCCATAGGAGCTGACGAAGGGACCCATGAAATCTATCCCCCTAACATCAAACACTTCCACTTCTTGAACTGGGTTCATGGGCATCTCGTGACGCCGGGAAATGTTCCCGGTGCGTTGACATTCATTACAGCTCTTGACCCATAAGTGAGCATCTTTAAATACCGTTGGCCAGAAAAATCCGGCCTCTAGCACCTTAGCTGACGTGCTGATGCCTCCAAAGTGACCGCTATACGCTGAAGCGTGACAAGCCTGCAAGACAGAAGATTGTTCGATCTCGGGGACGCATCTCCGGATCATGTTATCAAGGCATATTCTAAACAAGTAGGGCTCATCCCAGTAATACCATTGGCTTTCGCGAAAGAATCTCTTCCTCTGGACCGATGACAGGTCGTGAGGAACAATACCACTGGCCAGGTAATTAGCATAGTCTGCATACCAAGGCGCTTCCTGATGAGTGGTAACGAGCAGCTGCTCATCTGGAAAGGTTTCCAGAATTTCCTCCACTTCTACTACATTTTCAGCTCCTTCAAGTCGTGATAGGTGATCAGCGACTTGATTTTCAGTGCCCTTGCGGTCACGAATTTCAAGATCGAACTCTTGCAGTAGCAACACCCAACGAATCAGGCGTGGCTTAGAGTCCTTCTTTTCTATTAAGTATCTAAGAGCTGCATGGTCAGAGTATACGATTACCTTGGATCCTATTAGATAGGACCGAAACTTGTCAAAAGCAAATACCACAGCTAGCATCTCCTTCTCTGTCACTGTGTAGTTCAACTGGGCTCCACTCAGCGTCCTACTAGCATAGTAGATTGGGTGCATCAGTTTGTCCTTCCGCTGGCCCAGCACTGCCCCCACCGCGTAGTCACTGGCATCACACATCAATTCGAACGGTTGCTCCGAGTCAGGGGCAACGATTATGGGTGCTGTGACCAACCTTTGCTTCAACTCCTCAAAAGCTACCCTGCATTCGTCAGAAAATACAAAAGGGTGATCTTTCTCTAACAACTTACAGAGAGGGTTGGCAATTTTGGAGAAGTCCTTAATGAACCTCCGGTAGAATCCGGCATGTCCAAGAAAGCTCCTTATAGCTTTGACTGAAGTTGGCGGCGGCAGCTTTGCTATGACATCAACCTTTGCTCTATCCACCTCTATTCCTTTGCTTGACACCCGTGCCCCAAGACTATACCTTCTTGTACCATGAAATGGCACTTTTCCCAATTCAGAACCAAGTTAGTCTCGATGCACCGTTTCAGCACACGCGTCAAATTCACTAGGCAGTCCTCAAATGAGTTCTCCACCACTGAGAAGTCATCCATGAACACCTCCATTATATCTTCTACCATGTCAGTAAATATGGCCATCATGCACCGTTGGAATGTGGCGGGTGCATTGCATAGACCAAAGGGCATCCTCCTGAAGGCATAAATTCCGTACAAGCATGTGAATGAGGTCTTTTCTCTATCCTCAGGGGCAATGGAGATCTGATTGTACCCTGAGTACCCATCCAAGAAGCAAAAGTGTGACCTCCCTGCCAATCTATCCAGCATTTGATCAATGAAGGGAAGTGGGAAGTGGTCTTTTCTGGTGGCTAGATTCAACTTTCTATAATCCATGCAGATTCTCCAGCCTGTGACGGTTCTTGTTGATATAAGTTCATTGTTGTCATTCTTTACCACTGTCATGCCACCCTTTTTAGGCACACATTGAACTGGGCTAACCCAGCTACTGTCAGAAATTGGGAAAATGATTCCCGCATCCAACCATTTTATCACTTCCTTCTTCACCACTTCCTTCATATTCGGGTTTAGCCGTCTCTGATGTTCCCTGGAAGGTTTGTGCCCCTCTTCCAGCAGAATCTTGTGCATGCAGTAGGCGGGGCTGATCCCCTTGATGTCTGCCATGGTCCACCCAATGGCAGTTTTGCACTCCCTTAGTACCTGTAAAAGCTGTTGAACCTGCACATCTAACAAACCAGATGAGATAATAACAGGTAATGTGGAGTCAGGCCCCAGAAATTCATACCTGAGGTGGGTTGGCAAAGGCTTCAATTCCAGCTTAGGGGGTTCCTCGATGGATGGTTTAGCTGGAGGGGTCTCTCTCTTTTCTAAGTGTGAAAAGGGCTCAAAACTCAGC
>NW_017675143.1:20715-36658 GCF_001879085.1 Nicotiana attenuata
CTAATTCCTAGTTTTCCTAGCTCGCTAATAGGGCTTGCGTTGGAGCCCAAAGCTGGAAGCAGCTCAACAAAGCAACTGATTGTGTCTAGTTTATATCGGACCAATTTCAGGAGTCAAGGTCCTGGATGAGGACTAATTTTGACAACATAGGTCTTTGGACCTTTGAGTTAAGTAGCACACTTGAGCTAAGAGGTGTTACCTTTTGCTCAAATGGGGACTTGAACTTGAGGCCCATTTTCCTTGATTACTTTCAATAACAATTAGTAATGTATATTAATTAGGCTTTGTTAGAGACAGATTAAATAGAAAAAAATCATAGTTTGCTTTAGGTTGGCTTTTAAATAATAAAGTGAGATGAGCCTCGCCAAACAAAATACACAAATTGCGGGGCCCTCATTAAATGGCTATATTAAAATACTTAGAATCCGGGATAGGCCGTTTAGCGAATTTCACGGCTTTTCCCGAAGATAATAAGACGTTAGTCACTTTAGGCACGTTTCTAATAATTTCACCTTCTTAAATACGGGTGTGCATTTCATGCAACCCAAATCCAAATTGGAGCTACCGGCTTCACTGGTATCATCTCTGGAACCTGGTCGACCTGAACTCACTGCTCTAGGGTACGGGCGGCGGGAATCTGTGCTCCTCCCCCAGCCTGAGATGTGGCAGGAGCAAGTGGGATCAACCCTGCCTGAGCCAAAGTGTCGAACATGCTCAGAAACTGTGCAAGGGTCTCCTGAAGAGCTGGTGCAGTAACAAGCGTCTCAGGTGCTTGCGCTCCAACTGGAGCTACTGGTGGCTCCTCTGTAGCAGCTCGTGCGGGTGCTCTGGCTGCACCACGTAGACATCCTCGGCCTCTACCACAGCCCCGGCCTCTCGTGGCTCCAGCAAGGGGCACAGGTGTCTGGTCATCTAATCCGGCTATACGTGTCCTCACCAAGTGTGGGAGAATATAAGACAGAAGTTAAGAATTCCAAAGTCAACAATTTCGCACGACAAGGAATCAAAGAAGTGAAATTTTCCTAACAATTTCATAGCCACCTGAAGATAAGTACATATGTCTCCGTACCGATCCGCGAGATTCTACTAAACCTGCTTGTGACTCATAACACCTATGAACCTAGAGCGCTAATACCAACTTGTCACGATCCGAATCTCCGTTCGTAAGATATCGTGACGGCACCTAGTCTCTAAGACTAGGTAATCCTAAGAGTTGCGGAATAACTAAACAAAAACAGAAATAACGGCTAAACCTTAACAACGACATATATATATATATGTCGTTGTTAAGGTTTAGCCGTTATTTCTGTTTTTGTNTATATATATATATATATATATATATATATATATATATATATATAAAAGCTGGAAAAGCTGTCGCTCAGTATGTTCAAGTAAACCAACAACTCCAAGTATAAACATCTCCCAAAGATCCGGTAGTCACAAGTCACAAGCTCTAAGAAATTGTTCTAACTATCACTATACATCAGTAACTAGGAAAAATAAAGGAGAAATGACATAAAAGGATAGAGGGGGACTCCAAGATCTGCGGACACTGGTAGATATACCTTGAAATCTCTGTAGCAGCAGCAAGTACTCTCCACTAATAGCGGGGCCGGTAGGAGGTACCTAGGTCTACACACAAAACATGTGCAGAAGAGTAGCATGAGTACACCACAACGGTACCCAGCAAGTGCCAAGCCGAACCTCGGTAGAGTAGTGACGAGGTCAGGTTAGGGCCCTATTGGAAAATAATAATTTAAGGCAGAAGATGTAGCAATATAATAAGAGACTGGAAATTTAACAAGAAGAAATTACGGAAAGGTAACGGCACAGCACATAGGGATAAACAACAGGGGCACTCCCGAGGTACCGCCTCGTATGCCCAAAAGTAAATACTCAACAGAGGATCTCCAGAGGTACCCCCTCGTAGTCCCAAAAGTAAATATGCAACGAGGATCTCCCGAGGTACCGCCTCGTAGTCGCAAAAGTAAATATGCAACATGGGATCTCCCGAGGTACTGCCTCGTAGTAAAGTAAATATACAACAAGAGATCTTTCGAGATACTGCCTCGTAGTCCCAAAAGTAAACACACAGTTCGAAACCGATGGAAAACAACAATTAAATACGAGAATCCTACAGTTTAAGACTAAATACAAAATTAGGGAAGGAGCGGGAATTCAACTAAGCATGCTGCACAGATTTCAAATAGGCATTTAAGACACGTAGACATGCGATATTAGGCTAAACATGATAACTATAAATTCTGGGATAACTCGGTCAAGATATACAGGTTACTATTCAGTAAAAACCATGTTTTCAACAATTAGCCCGTGTACGCACTCGTCACCTCGCGTACATTGCACTCACATATCATAAATTGTTACAACAGTACCCAAATCCTGAAGGGATCCCCCCCCCCACCCCCCACATACAAGGTTAGGTAAGCCACTTACCTCAAGCCAAGCTCAATCAATCAACAAGAATGCCTTTTCCTCGACTTTCCGACTCCGAATGGTCCAAACCTAGCCAAAAGCAATTACATATCATAAATATAACTATAAGAAACTAATCTAATTAATGAAATCAAGACTTTAACAAGAAATTAGAAAATCGCCCCAAAAAGTCGACCCCGGCCCACGTCTCATAATCAGATAAAACTCACAAAATACGAGCACCCATTCAATCACGAGTTCACCCACACCAAAATTATTCAAATCGGATACCAAAATCTCACTCAAAACCCCCAAAATTCGGTTTAAGAACTTTCCAACTTTTTCCCCAAATTTCTCAACCCAAATCTTAAATTAAAACATGAAATTAATGATTGATTAGTGGAATATAACAAAAATAAGTCAAAAATCATTACCCATATGTTTCCTCTGAAAATCCCTCAAATTTTCGCCTCAATTCGAGCTCTCAAAGTCCCAAAGTGAAAATGGGATCAAACCATCAAAATTTTCCCTTTCTGCCCAGCGATTTCGCTTCTGCGAGGGATTCACCGCATCTGCGGCTCTGCACTTGTGGAAAAATAATTGCAGGTGCGGACTTCACTTAAGTCCACAGAGTCCGCTTCTGCGAGCAAAGGGTCGCACATGTGCGCCCGCTTTTGCACTCCATCTTCCACCCCTGCGAGTCCGCTTCCGCGGGACTCTGACCGCATCTGCGGTCCCAGCTGGGCAGGTCCAAATTCGCTTCTGCGGCTCGATGGCCGCTTCTGCAGTTCCGCACCTGCGGCTCAAAGTGCGCAGGTGAGATTACACCAGGTACAACAATGCTTCAGCAAATCCAACACAACTCTAAATGATCCTTAACCACCCAAAATCAACCCGAGGCTAGGGCTGCTTATCGGGCGGATTGGGCGGTTATTTACTCTTAACGATTTGTCTTATCAGTTATCGGCTTTTAAATGTATTAATCCGCTAGCCACCCGATAAGATATCGGGCGGATTGGTATCGATTTAGCTCTTATCGAGCGGTTATAAGGCGGTTTATCGGCCTAGCATACATATTCAGAAATCAAAATTACACCAGACATACATGTCTGTTAAAAAAGCAGAACACATCATTTGAGAGTGAAAAAAACAGAACTAGGTTGATTACATCTGAGTCTACAACAATTAAAGTAGTGGAAATGAACTAGGCTGATTACACATATCATTTGAGCGTGAAAAAAGTAGAACTAGGTTGATTACATGTCTCTCTGCTCTCCTAAAGTTACTGCAACTTGTAGAATGAAAAAGCTGCTACTCAACAAGGCCAAATTGCTCCTTAAGCCTTTGAACTTTCACATGAATCCAATGCCAGTTGTGTGCCAAGTAAACCCGAAATGAAACCAGTTGTGTCCAGTCCCATCTCTACTTCTTCTCCTCTTTCAATTACATGAAAAACACAAGAGAAATCATCAGGATTAAAAACCTAGATTAACACAAACATAGTTTCTGAAGATATTAAATCAGCTTAGCAAACTATCAAACTCCGGTCAGTGCCCAAAAAACATAGCTTTTGAAGGTGTTCCAATAGCCCCAGGAACATTGACAATTGAGTTCTGGTTCATCTTAGGCTTCCGCTGAATAGCTATATGAACAATTACTTGCACTTTGCACATAAATAAATCTAGCATTTGGACCATTTGGTCATATTTGTTATTTGTAAATACTGAAACAGATACTGTGGGATGCAACTTATGAAATGCATTCTAAAAATGCAACTGACAAATCGCATTCCAGATGCGATTTCTTTAACAACAGACACCAAAGTACAATATTGTATTCACTTCTTATACCACATGTGAACACCAGCTGCAAATACATAGAGACATCACAAAAAAAGACTGCAGAATCCACAATAGTTGATTTCAACAGCTTTTGGAACAGAAACCCCATGAAATCATCGAACAAATGTGTCAAACTGAATCTAAAATCAACTAATCAATACTCAGATACCCAAAATTTAGTAAACCAACAAATCGTTTAGCAACAAATTAGTAAGAATACCAAGCACCTAAGGCAAATCAAATTCGGGAACAAGTTAAAACACTGAATTGGATCGATCATTGAAACTTACCTTTTGTGGAAACAAATCCATTGCTAGTTCAGTATTGCGAGTGTAAGAAAAAAGTAGGACCTTTTCTAATAAACAGGAAGGACTTTTTCTGAATTCGACTATCTTTTTGCTTGCTTGTGGAAACTTTTGGGAGTAAAATCACACTCAACAACAAAAGAAACTTACCATCTGCTGACTGCTTCTCTGGCTATGGCGAGAGGGAGAGGCGAGACGGCGAGAGGGAAACCGGTGGCTGGTGGAAGTCGACGAGGACTGGTGGCTGCTGGTTTAGGCGTTAGGGTTTCTGTGATTCTGTTTTTTTTTATTATTTAGGAATTAGGTTTAGGTGCGTTAGTCTTAGAGAATAGATTCAGACAGAGTACTGGAACTCTCTGGAAGTGGAAGGGTCAAGGGTTTTTGTCTTTAATATATATAAATAAAAATAAATTTTATATATATATATATATATATATATATATATATATATATATTCTTACGGGTTAATGGATTATCCGTTAAGAAAATTGAATAATCCGCCCCCAAATCGATAAGCCGTTAATAAAAAAATTTTAATTTGTTCCCCGTCCGTTAAGCCGTTAACCCGTTACCAGTAAGCCATTAAGCTTCGGTTCGGTTCGATTTTGGTTTCGGATCGGTTTTGAACACCCCTATCCGAGGCTCCCGGGACCTCAACCAAACATACCGACAAGTCCTAAAACACGATACGAACTTACTCGAGCCTTCAAATCACATCAAACAACATCACAAACACGAATCGCACCCCAATTCAAGCTTAATGAACTTCAAAACTTCAAACTTCCACAACCGATGCCGAAACCTATCAAATCACGTCTGATTGATCTCAAATTTTGCACACAAGTCATAATTGACATTACGGACCTACTCCAACTTCCGGAATCGGAATCCGACCCCGATATCAAAAAGTCCACTCCCGGTCAAACTTCCCAAAAATTCAACTTTCACCATTCAAGCCTTATTCAACTACGGACCTCCAAATCACAATCCGGACACGCTCCTATGTCCAAAATCACCCAACGGAGCTAACGGAACCGACAAAACTCCATTCTGGAGTCATCTTCACACAATTCCAACTACGATCAAATTTCTTGAACTTAAGCTTCCATTTTAGGGACTAATAGCCTGTTTGGCCAAGCTTCTTTTTGGCCAAAAGTGTTTTTTTTTTTTTTTTTTTGCGAAAAGCACTTTTGGCCAAAAATTGAGGTGTTTGGCCAAGCTTTTGGAAGGAAAAAAAGTGCTTTTGAGGAGAAGTAGAAGCAGTTTTGGAGAAGCAGAAAAAAGTAGTTTCTCTTCAAAAGCACTTTTTTGAGAAGCACTTTTGAGAAAAATACACTTAGAAGCAGTTCTTTAAAGCTTGGCCAAACACTAATTGCTACTCAGAAGTGCTTTTCAAACTAATTAGCCAAACACAAACTGCTTCTCACCAAAAGTACTTTTGAGAAAAGCACTTTTGAAAAAAAGCACTTCTCAAAATAAGCTGATTTTTGCAGCTTGGCCAAACGGGCTATAAGTGTCCCAATACAGTCCGAAACCAAAACAAATCCTCCCGGCAAGTCACATAAGCATAAAATAATACAGGGGAAGCAGTAAATAGGGGATCGGGGCTAATACTCTCAAAACGACTGGCCGAATCGTTACAACTACATACTATTTGTGGAACAATTAATCTATTACAAGAAACCTGACCAGAATCTATGTCAAGGCAAAGGCATTAAAAAAAAGGAAGAAATCTTTGTAAAAACAGCTTATTAGAAAATTCCAGAAAGCATCTAATTTAATACTCCTATTAGTGAACCCACTGGCAAGATCACTATTGAGAGTTTGAATAATGTGAAATCTTTGAAATAAAATATACTTTGACCATTCGAAAGTTCCCACACCCCCCAAATTGCGATATCAAGAGCGAAAAATAAATATATTAATCTACGAAAGTTAGAAAAATAATGGAATATAATCATTTGATTTTCACTTGGTCTAAGATGATTATTTCTGTAGAAAGATCCTTCATAAACTTCTAATTTAATGAAGCATATCCAATTCCAGTATCTTTTGACTATTTCAAAATAGAAATTGTGGACGCATTAGCGCCTAGCTATAATACTAGAAGATAGTATACATACCACCAAACGATGTGGTGCAGTGGATGAGACTGCTCTTCCCTTAACCAGAAGTCTCGGGTTCGAGCCCTGGGTATGGAAAAATCCTTGGTAGGGAGCGCTTCCCCCCGAAAGGGGCCCTACGCGGCGCGAATCCGAATATAGTCGGGCTCCAATGCGGATACCGGACACCGGGTGGGAAACCGAAAAAAAAAAGAAGATAGTATACATTTGTATTTCCTTATCAGTACCAGTAGTCTTATTCTTGTATCTCCTTATTTTTTGCTAGCGTTTGGACGTAAATTTGATTGAAACTTGAAAAAAGAGTTTTGAAGTTGTGTTGGAGTTTTGTGAGTGGAAGAAAAAAATTCATCCAAAACTATCCTAAACTAGTTTTTGGGAACTTGAAAATTTTAAAATTTTTTTTCCCAAACATGATCATATTTCATAAACAAACAATATTTTCAAAAAAGTTTTAAAAAAATGAAGGCAAAATCTATGGCCAAACGGGAGCTTAGATTCTATTAGTTCCTTCTGTTTCTTCTATTTTGGTTTCTTATATCTTGTTGTTATTATTACTTCTTTCTCCATGTTTTCTTCGCTATCATATTTTTTTTAAGCTATTATGATTTTGTTTTTCTTGAGCCGATGATCTATCGAAAAGAATCACTTTACTTACTTAAAGAAGGAGTAAGGTCGGCATACATATTAATTAGCTTCTTCAGCTTATGAGATTATACTGAATATATTATTGTTGTTGTATAACTTTGTGTTAACTTCGGACCCTTTTGCTATGAAGTGTAATAATAATTCGCTTTTAATTAGTATTAAAATCTTTGATCCATGAAAATAATAAGAAATAAATTTGGAGCTAATGCAGAGATATCCTTGAAGCGCACATGCACCAATGCACGTTCATGCACTTACCAATATGGGTGTTTATCGCGCGGATTGGACGGATAATTACGTTTAACGGTTCGGCTTAACGGTTTATCGGATTATAAATATAGTAATCCGTTAGCCATTCAATAAGACAACGAGCGGATTGGTATCGGATTAACAATTATCGGGCGGTTATCGGCTAAACCAAATAAAATATTTTTGAACAATCATTCAATCAATACCAAACGGTTTCAAATCAATAACAAATTTTTAATACCATCTAAGATCTAACCAAACGGTAGTTTTGAATTGAAGAGTCTTCAAGACTACTCATATTGTCATACACGTATTAACCGAATTTTTAATACCATCAAGACTACTCATAAAGACATACACGTATTAATCATAAAGATTTCGATTTTTTGACTTCTCAGTTCTCAGTTCAAGAGAGTGCGACTTCTTTGCAGACAACCAAGAATTAGAAAATAAAAATTAGGGATTTAGCTATTTAGGGTTTTGATAGTACTTTATATACATAGGGGTAAAAGTGTAAATATAAAAAATTCTAATGGGTTAACGGTTTACCCGATAAGAAAATTGATTAATCCGCCCCCAAATCGTTAAGCCATTAATTATAAAATCTCAATTCTTTCACCATCCATTATCCCGATAATTCGATACCAATAAGCCAATTAGCTATTGATTCGGTTCGGTTAACGGTTTCGATTCAGTTTTGAACAGTCCTACTTACCATCAAAGACTATGGTCACATGGGTAGGATCTTTCTAACTCTTAACTAGCACGACGAACGTACAATGTTTATTAAATATTTAAGTATGAATCCAATTATTATTGTATTTTAATTTGAGATTGGTGTATGAACTTATAAACTACAAAGTCTAATTTGCATTGATTAACATTTGTTCCTTTAATGGTCTTACACGATATGATTTAAATTTCATTCAAAATCTCAAAGAAACGAGTATCGGACATTAAATGAAAAAAAAAAAAAAAAAAGTACATGAACTCGAAGAAAAGATGATTAATAAGCCCAAGATGACGATCACATTGAGAAAAGACTTGTACTTTGCTAGCTGGCAATTGAATACTATTCATAAAGTAGTATTTTGATGCCGTTGACAGTTGACCTTTGATATTTCAAAATTTTATCCTTTGACTTTCCGTTACATCCTAAAACTCGATTAATAATTATAACTAGATATCAGATCATTGTAACGAAAGGTACTCGTAAAATAAAAGTTAGTTAATTGTACGGAAGCTGCATGTAATTTTCTTTCTTGATCTGAATATCAATTCGTTTATTTTTTGAAATTTTAGTTTATAAACTTAAAAGTAAATAAACTCCGTTTAATTTGAGCTCTGTAAGACAGATCCAAAATTTTTAATTTTCTTTTACCAAAGTATGTAGGTATTACATTGATCATACTAAAAGACGGGATCTTTTGCATTTGACTAAAAAGTTTCGTCCCAACAAATTTATGTGATGTCGACGATATTTGACTAAGCACGAAATTTACTAAGGAAAGAAATACTTTAGAAATTTATGGTGTAAAACAAAGTTTACAAATTAATGTGACTATAAATTATCTAATTTAATGAATATCTATGGAGTCTACATCCTATATAGACTATAGAGCGCCCAAACGCTTTTTAGACCAGCTCAATTCTCTTATCGTTGGTCCAATACGCTGGGCTCATCTCACGGAGGGAAAAACAATATAGATAGGTATATTTCTTTTGGGACAGACTAAAAAGGAAAGCTTAAATGCAACTAAACAAGATTTGACTAACATCAAGCTAAGTGGCCATTTTAAGATGTTGGAATACTTACTATGTACCCGCTTGCAAGATCAACATTCGCTGTATTTTTCACTTCAACGTAGCCCACGCCAACTTGCATTCACCTTGATTATAAGTATATATGGAGTTTTTGTCGAAGTTTTCGGGTGCGGGTGACCCCTCAACTAAACATGTGCGTCCGCCTCTGCGACAACTAGAATTCTAGATTTCAAAAGAGGGGCGGATTTACCTTGTACGTTACAGGTTCAATATTATTTTTGCTCAAACCTTATATATATATATATATATCCATTAAATTTTTATAAATATTTAACCGTAAACTTAGTTATTGTTGTATATCTAAACTTCAAATCCTGAGTCCGTATCTATTTCTAGAGATTTTCAAACACACACATAGCCAGAGCCAATATTAAAGAACAAGTCAAGAGTATCGATTGATATTTACTATTTCAAATATATTAGTAAGAAAAACTAGCAGTAACGCGGCATAGCAGCTATTAGTGACCAAACTAGCTTTTCCACTCTTACCATCTATGTATTTCCTTGCCTATAAATTAAGTCCCTTAGGCATTCCCTTTTCCATCATCTTCATTACTACTTAGCCAATTCATCTAAGCCAAGATCATTCTAAATTTCTTAGTAGTATACATTCACTAAATGAATACTCCAACTCAATCTTTGGCAGCTAGGGCTGCTATATTCGCTCTTCTTATGCTTTCATGCATGCAATGCCATGCACAACTTTCCGCGACGTTCTATGACAATACTTGCCCTAATGCACTCAACACGATTCGTACCAGCATCAGGCAAGCAATTTCAAGTGAACGTCGCATGGCTGCTTCACTCATTCGCCTTCACTTTCATGACTGCTTTGTTCAGGTTAGTTGGAAGATTATTGGTAATGTATTTTTATTTTTCATGTATTTTAAAGTCAATTAATTAATGGTTGAAATGGTGTTATATATATTGGTCGTCAATTTAGGGTTGTGATGCTTCGATCTTACTTGATGAGACTCCTTCAATCGAAAGTGAGAAGACTGCGTTGCCAAATCTTGGGTCAGCAAGAGGTTATGGAATAATAGAAGATGCAAAGAGAGAGGTGGAAAAGATTTGTCCAGAGGTGGTTTCATGTGCTGACATCCTAACTGTTGCAGCTCGCGATGCATCAGCTGCTGTAAGTTCATATATTTGTTTCTTAGTGTGTCTCTCTATATATATATATATATTAGACTACAATGAACATAACAAGATACTTCTTCCGTTTCAATTTATGTGAAGCTATTTGACTGGGCAGAAAAAAGAGAAGACTTTTAAACTTGTGGTATAAAATGAGGCACATATATTTTGTGTGGCAGTTTTTATCAACAATGTATAAGTTAAATTAATACCATATATATAGTATTATACTATAACCAATGAATTGGTAATCCTAATGCAAGATTATGCTAAAAATAATGGTCGGTCGGATTTACTGTTTACTTTTCCTATTTTCTAGCCAGTATACATAGATTATACACGGTTATGCTGATATAATATATGGATTATACATATATTATATATCCGTCAGTTATTTTACTTTTAATTTAAGCGGTTAGATGAGCAGCTATTTAAGTAAATAATTCTTCAAAATATATCAGGTGGGAGGTCCATCATGGACAGTGAAACTTGGAAGAAGAGATTCAACAATTGCAAGTAAGACACTTGCTGAAACAGATCTCCCTGGTCCTTTTGATCCTCTTAATAGGCTTATTTCTAGCTTTGCAAGCAAGGGACTTAACACAAGAGATATGGTCGCTTTGTCAGGTAATTAACCAGGATATTAATATTTATAAAAAAAAGGGCAGCTCGGTACACTAAGCTCTCGCTATACGCGGGGTTCAAGAAGGACCGTGAACACAAGGCTTTACTGTACGCAGCCTTACCCTGCATTTCTGCAAGAGGTTGTTTCTACTCGAATCCGTGACCTCCTGGTCACATGGCAACAACTTTACCAGTTACGCCAAGGCTCCCCTTCGATATTAATATTAATGTTTATCATTTAAAATCCGAACAAAAAATAGTACCTTATAGCTAGGAAAATTGAAGGATATTAATTAATTTTTGCTTTGATTTACAGGGGCTCACACAATAGGCCAAGCACAATGTTTCCTATTTCGTGATCGGATTTATGGCAATGGAACAGACATTGATGCTGGATTTGCAAGTACTAGAAGACGTCAATGTCCTCAAGAGGGAGAGAATGGAAATCTAGCACCTCTTGATTTGGTTACACCAAATCAATTAGATAACAATTATTTCAAGAACCTCATTCAAAAGAAAGGTCTTCTTCAATCAGATCAAGTTCTTTTCAATGGAGGATCGACAGATAATATTGTTTCTGAATACAGTAATAGCCCTCGAGCTTTCTCGTCTGACTTTGCTGCTGCTATGATCAAAATGGGAGATATTAGTCCCCTAACTGGTCAAAATGGTATCATAAGAAAAGTTTGTGGCAGTGTCAACTAGTTCTTAAATTCCACACTGTTTCTATGATTGGTTTTGTATTAATGAAGTATATTTGTATGTTTGATGAACTGATGTGTAATCTCAATCATTCTATTTGTTTCTTTGATATACTGAATCAAGTAACTTAGCTTTTATGATATTCTTCCCCAGAATTTATATCACCTTGCTTCAAAATTAGGATAAATTGATTTTTCCTTTATTGAAGAGATAGAATATCACCGTGTGGACATAACATTACATTAAGTTACGAATATAACTCCTGAAGAATCGACCACTATTCTAAAAATAGTAAGACGTAGAACTGTTGTTCAGTGGATGTGCGGATCCAGGATTTAAACTTTTTGGATTCAAATTCAGAATTTTCACGATATCGCGTCTAATTTATTGGGTTCAAACTCTATTTTTGCACTTATTTAACTAGATCTTTAACACATACATATACAGGGCCTAAGCCGAAGTTACTGGGTTCAGATGAACCGTAACTTCTTCATTGGCATCGTCGTGAAACATCGTGAACAAGAATATCATGATTTTGTTTAATCCCTTTGTCTGTTTTATCGTCTTCGTAAATGCTGCTGAAATAAAATAAATTGTTTCGGTTATTGTAATTTCTGGTAATTGTCAGATATTGATATCGAGAGTCGTTAGTTAACATCTTGTGACCTTAGTAAACCGAATTAAAGAAGCTTGTTTTTGCGTGTGTGTGAGAGAGAGAGACAGTACCTCGTTTTCTGTAGCTTCATTTACAGAAATTTGATCGAGAAGTGGAATTTGATAATCCATTTGGGTAATCTCAATATGATGTGCCATTCTTCTAATTAATTCGATAACTTTCTTAAAACTGTAATTTCAACAAGAGAGAGATGAGTTAAGAAATGGAAACACTAGAGAGTAATATGTTATAGAGTGATAAATTTATAGTGATGAGTCATATAGCCTACTCTAATTATCTTGAGTTTACACTAAAAACTAATTTTGAAACAGAAAAGTAAGAGTATGGCAAGATGAACAAACTAAGACAGTAAATCGCTACGAATAATAATTTCCTCAAAGATATAATCTTGTAGTCTTGAGGTAATAAGGAATAGAAAGGAAAAAAAGGTAGCAAAGAATGTAATTAATTTATTGTGCAAATATAGAATGAGAAATGCAGAAGTACTTGCCTCTTTGTTCCTCTTGCATGCGTTGTCCTGAATTAGGACGAGAAGGAGAAAGCAGATTTATAAGAGGAGTGCGAATTACTATGGATTTTTTAAAGTCTTCTTTTTATTGTATGGAGACATTTGAAAGTGCAGAGGCGGATACAGAATTTAAATTTTATGGGTTTAACATTTAAAGTTGTTAACATTGAAGGTATTATATTTTCGAAATTATGGATTCACATCTACTATTTTTTATAATTTTAGTGAATTTTTATATACAAATTTACGCACCGCATCAAAAATTATGGGTTCAATTGAACACGTACATACAATACTACATCCGCCCTGCTACTCGGTATCTGATATCTGCCTTGAGACTCAACTAAATTGGAATTTGCACTGAAAAATTGCACATTGCGACATAAATTAAAGGACTTTCTAATAAAAGCAATTCCATACTCAAGGCTCAAGCTCGAGATCATTTATCACTCTACCATAATCTTGATTGATAAAAGTTAAAATTAGTACAGTGATGTTCAACGTGCGAGGAAAAAGATGTGAAGAACCACAAATTGTTATCTTTCTTTGACTCGTTCAATACCAGAACTTTCCCTGCAGCTAGCCAGCTACTACGATATTGCACTCATAAAATTGACTTTCTTTTTCAAAATTTTGGAGTAAACGCCACCTAGTTGGCACCTCCAAATTAATACTCTCCCGTTTTGTTTTATTTTATTTTGGTTATAATTTGACTGACACAAATTGTTAAAAAAATTACATATACCATATTGTTTGTGTAGCTATAAAATTTTCGAAATTTATAATCTTAAATATATCATAGTGTTTGTGTTGCTATAGAAAAAAGTATTTAAAAAATATTATATAAAATAGTGTCAAAGAAAATAGAACAGAACGAGTAATTGACAATAATAATTGTGAACACCCAAGTCCCAAACGAACTTAAGTCTATGAGATTTGAGCCGACTCATTTGTCGATTATTTGCCATGTGCTGCATCTTTATGCCTCAAAGATCAATATTAGAGAAAATTATCGATCTGTATACTATAACATAATACTACTACTAATCTAGTAATCTTGCCCGCATATTCGTTGTTTTTTAGATTTCGAGCCATTTATACTTAATTGTCACTTTCATATATAATTAGATGAAAGGAATTTCTTGAGATATTTGAAACGGTATTCTGAACAAGAAATTTCCTAGTTGGTAGTTCAAATTAGGAAAAATAAACTTAGGTTCATTCTCTTGAAGATAGGTAAAAGGTTAATGCATTATCTCTCAAATGGTTTGATCAATGCTAGTCAAATGGGATAGACATATTTCTAAGCTCAGAGGCCATTTTACATTTTACACACACACTCAACCACCTGATCAGCCAGGAGACCGTCTTTAACTTCTCTATACATGGGGATCATGGGGAAAAGTACTCCCAACGGAGCAAAGACAAGCTTATACCGCTGATGTCATGCTTCCTTCAGACTCGGAGCTTAAAGTGCTAAGCTGAAATCATAGGGAGAAGGGCAAAATATCTTTTCGGATGATCAGCCACACGCGCACTGAGACAGTCCGGACTCCCACGGGTGCAGCAGTGAGGAATCTTGAACAATGAGCCAAAGCCGAGTGTTACAACCTGTGAACTTACAACGCCCGCTTTTGTTAGCACATATCATTGGAATTTGAAATCAAAGGTTGCAATCAACCCATTATTTAACTATATAATAAGTGAAAGGTTCCTTGGACGACCAAGGGTATTCCGGTAAATAAAACTTTCTTTGGGGGCATTATGGTAATAGCGTAACCTTATTGACTTCCAAGTGTCCTACTTGAAACACAACGTGTGTTTATTAGCTTAGCTTTTCCTTTTGGTTCCTCTTTGCAGTCTGAGAGAATTCTCAGTTGAAAAGAAGAAGAAATGATAACAGAGGGGTACACTAACCTTTTACCACTATGCTTTTGAAGCTGGGCCAGCGAAACAGCAATTTTAGCACCAACAGAGGCATTATTTTTCACGAGTGCAATGTCTGAAACTTCATTAAAGAAACTCGAAAGATGGGACAAACCGAAAGAAATAATTCAATTCAGGTTGTACTAAAGAGATGATTAAAATAATTTATTGTGAAATTTTTCTTTCTCCACCCCGACTTAATGAATGATTTGCAAACTAAATAGCATATAGCAACATCAGATAAAGGATACTTGAAGCCAGAGATGCTCCACCAGTAAGTTCGTTCACTCTTGCAAGCAAGAATGGAGTTTCAGCATTGCCACTTATCTTCTTCTCTCTGAGGTTTGCAATTCCATCCCACCATTAATATGTCAGAAGTATGTGGAAAAGGCAATTAAGGTTCAAAGAACCATGTGCTTCCGTAAATAAAGAAGGATTCAGTAGACTTACCGTGCTTCTTGGAGAGCTTGCTGTATTGCCGACTCAATCAAATGTCCAGAAGCAGAATGCTCCCTTGGAATGGGGACTGCTATCAATATTCCACTCTTCCGCTCAAGTCTTATGTTTGCATCTGCAGTCAAAGTTAGAGAATACAATAAAAATGCTATAATTAACAAGTAAATGAATGAAGGTTGGTATAGATTCAGGGTTGCTTACCTATAACTCGAGCACAATGTTCTGGCGATTCTACTCGAGCAGGTGCCTAAGTTTTATGTCAAAAGATAACCAATTAGAAAACATGATGTAATGTTTATTATAAATACAATTAAGAAAAATATGATCTCGTGTTAACTGAAATTATATGAGACTGCTCATAAGTTATCCGAACATTCCAAAAGAAAAGAAGTAATCTATTCACCTATTCTAACTAGTATGAAATAATTTTCTTCTGAGCCACCAATCACTCCCAATAATCGGGGGGGGGGGGGGGGGGAAGGGGTTTGTAA
>NW_017675143.1:36678-62967 GCF_001879085.1 Nicotiana attenuata
AAAAAAAAAAAAGAGAAGAACCCACAATTTGACCATTTTAGTGTTTGGTGTTGACGGGCAGCACATTTCAGCATGTAACAATGTTTGATCCCTTTTTTCTATACTTCACTCTTCACAGTTCAGTATAACAATTTACTCCTTCCGTTTCATTTTATACGAAGGTGAACATTTTGTACGGAGGTGTTCACCAAGCATGGTGCTTAAGAAAGAAAAGAAGATTTTAGACACATAAACTGAATATATATATACCCTACCAAAGGTAGTCTTAGAACTTGTGTTCTTAAATATGTCATGACATTCCTATGGCTATAGTATGTCATTACTCATTAGGGGTAAAATGAAATGTTTAAAACTAAAGAGTTTCCAAAAATAGAAATGTATCATTATTTTTGGGACAGACCAAAAAGAAATGAGTGACATTTAAAATGAGAAGAGCGAATACTACACAAGAAACTATAAGTTAAGATTATTCCATTACAAGCATAATTTGGTCTACTTTTCATATATTGGGAGGGTTTCCGTGACTTTTAACAGTCCACTTTTTGTTTAATGAAATTTGTAAACCATGCTAATTTTATGATGATTCCCCTTTAAAGTGAGTATATAGAGATCTCCTTATCAAGAGCCTGACAGGCAACTCTTGAAACATTGAGAGATAAACCATACTCCAGAGACATTATAAACTATATGGCTCTCTCAGTTTACTTCTCTCTCCTCATTTATCCTTAGTCAAGTAGCAGACAGGACATAACATATTCTGGCATTTCCGTTCTTCGAAATGTTAGTTTCCAAAATCAAAGCCAGATATAGGCTTCAAGGTTTGAGAACGTGATGACATTTCGCAAAACATAGCTGTCTATGCTCCATTCTTTACACCTTATGTGAGTATAGGGAATTTGGTTTCAAGGCTTTAACCTGAAAAGGGGATTACTTAATACTAAAGAACTGATGCCAGAAGAGGGATGTAAACCTGCATTTTGCTCTAATAAGATAACTGGTTTCAACAGAGTATCATCAAACAATTTTTTTGAAGCTCCTCTCTTACAGTTGGATCTTAGTGCATCCATGTCCTCTTTTACATTATGTGGAGCAAATGCTGTACTAATGTAGAAAAAGTCTTTTCTAATCATCGAAACATAGGAGTTAATCATAGGGTTGATGACAAAATGTGAACCTTGCAGCCACTGGTTTGTGTGAAGAAAGCAGGGAACTCATCGGTTTGATAAGCTGCAACAGTAACTCTTTGAGTTTCCTGTAGGTCAAGATAGGAAAACAAAGGGTTGATTTTCCAAGTAATCTGTTATAATATGTAAGAGATCTGAAGTAAAATATGAATGTTGGTACAAACCAAATATTCAAGTGTTCGGGGAATATCTAGTATCGATTTTACACCAGCAGAGATCACAGCCACAGGAGTATTTCCAAGCTCGGTCAGATCAGACGAAATATCCAATGCTGTAAAAAATAAATGCATAAGAACTACTCAAACATAATAAATAAATAAATGCAAACAAGAGAAGAAAAGTTGAAAGCTAAGGAAGTTGCTTATTTCATTACAAAAAGGTTTGCTACCTTAAACCAAAAAGGCTTGAAGAGATGCTCTAAATGACAACTATGTAGAGAACGGGTTTATTAGAAGCAGCCTAATACACCTTGTTAAGAAAATGGACGTTAGGTCTAACTCAACCTCAAAAACTAACTCATGAGGTGAGGACTATCCCAGAGACCAAGACAATATAAGGAGACAACAGTCCAAAGTGAGACACTCTTAACTCTCTACACGCACAGATCTGGACATCTAGAGCGTCGATAGCATAATATCAGGGCCAATATTGGATAAACCAAGAATAGGGATGGGTTTATCTTTGATACCATGTGAGAAATAAAGCCACATGAGATATGAATAATATTAAGAAAATGGAATTTGGCTCTAACTCAACCACTTAAAAGCTAGCTTATGAGAATTGTCAAAACCATGTAAGGAGATAATAGCTCATTCCCTCAACCTATGTAAGAAACTCTTACACCCCTCCTCCGCAAGCCCAGGTCTAGACATTTGGAGCGCGGGAAACAAGTAAAGCAAGAATAGGGATGGCACTTACTCTGATATCATGTTAAGAAAATGGACGTTGACCTTAACTCAATCTCAAAAGTTAACTTATAAGGTAAGGATTGCCAGAGACCATTTAGGTAGCAAACAGTTCATAGTGATGGAGACATTCTAAGCACCTCATATTAACAAGGTCCATAGATCTAGATCCATTTACAAAAGTTGAAAATCATTATTGAGCCAAATTGGAACTAATCAGTAAGATAATCATCTGAAGAAGCTCTAATTGCTCCTGGTTACAGGTTGGAGTAGAAAACCCATGCTTAGTGCAATTCATGCTTTATTCATATTGTCATACTGATGATACTACTGATCACTTACCAGTCTATACACTAAAATGTCCTTGACATGCATCTTGTTCTCCATTCTTGATTATTATTTATCAAACAAATATTTGTTTGCCAACAACAAATGATCAACGTAATTTGCAAGCTACCATTCTAATTAAAAAATCAGATGCTACCAAAGCAAAATGCATAATTCTAGCATCACCACATAGACAAAGCACCAAAACCCATATATAAGCATTGATTTACTCACTGTTCTCTCCATGTCTATGAACTCCTCCAATACCACCAGTGACAAATATTGGAATACCAACCTACAAGATACGAAGAAACTTTTTACAAAAGATCCGGATGAATCAGGAAAAAAAAAAGAAGCAAAATACTAGAGAAATCCATATGAAGGCAATCATCACCACAGAAGCAAGATACATTGTTGCAGAGACAGTAGTTGCTCCATTCTCCCTGCCTGCCATCTAGAAAAAAATACAAGTAACTTAGAAAAACTTAATTTGACGGCTTTGTGGCGGCTTCCCAAGAATATTTGGTAGGATCCTGACAGATATCCAAACATATGCTTCGGACTTTTTGAAAGGGAACACTTAAAGATGATGCATATATCTAGCCTTCTATGGCTTAAACACATGGAAAACAGATGCCAGTCAGAGACGAAAGGTAGAACCAAATATAACAATGTCCAGAAGATTGCACACCTTTGAGTGCTTAATAATACACTTCAATAGTGCAACATCAAAAAGGCGTGTGGTATCATCATGTGTTCTTGGTTCTTTCCACCCTCCTTATTATAATTTTCAGCAACAGCACCCATCAAAATTCCGCTCCAATTAAAAGACCAAGAATATTATTCTTTCACTCTTTACACTGAAATAAGGATATTATAATCCCATCAAGGATGGAATTTATGAGATTCATTAAGGTGGTTTGTTCATATATGTGATGATAATCATGTCGACTGCTGTGATTAGCTACTGAAAAATTTCTTGTAGGCCTATATGACAAGAGAAGTAAGTCTTTAGTAGGGGGTTACGCAAAATTGTCATAGTGATATGAGTGGATTTATATTAAAAGGCTTATTGTTAGTTTGAGGAGGAAAAATTTATAAGTGTAATCTTGAAGAGAAGTACTTCACAGGAATTGAAGCAATCTTATCATAGGTGGAGGTTAGTGGTGCATGGTTGGGAGAGCATGTCTAATAAGCGAAAAAGATTCTAGTGAATCGCGAACAAAATCCAGGCTTCTGGAATTGATGCCTTCAGGAATAAAGCAAATAAGGGAATGATCAGTTCTCTTTCAATGTGAAGGCTGACAATACATGATTCGCACTACCTAACAAGTGAGACAGCTCAAGCTGTTTGTGCCAAGAGCTTTTTCGTCATCTTTTGGTATGGTTTCTGAAAAGAACAAAGAATAAGTAAACCTTCTTTTAATTTAAAAGTCACACTTCCCTCAAAATACTTAAAACTGTGGTAAAGGGAGGATTAAGCAAGAAATAAGCACTTTTTTTTATAATATAAAAACTGTCTTCCTAGAAATATTTGGAACTGTAACAAGGGAATGTAAAACAAATGAACACAAGATAGTGCAAGCTGTGATGAAGTACATTTGTATACTTATGCAGTCATCATAAGACACATAGTTCTGCCGCATACATTACAAAACAAGCTATCCGTGGCATGCTATTTTCTCTAGGTCCATGAAGCTTTTACATGTCACATCTCGACACACACAAACAAAAGCTAGTGAAAATTAAGTTTCAGCAGTCAAAACAAATATTTTACTGTAACAAAAATGATAAAGGCAAACAATATATAATTGCCCAGACTAAGTCACATAGTTTGGAATTGACTTACAACAACTGCAATGTCTCTACTAGCAGTTTTTCGAGCTTTGCTACCAAGACGTGCTAAAATCCCTAGTTCTTCTGTAGTCAAGCCTACCATAAAGAATATAATTCATGATTAAGACATTTTACATGCTACAATGAATTTCCCAGTTAAAAGAAAGTTAGCACAAGAGTAAGACAACTCAGAACGTAAGGTCATGCAAGTATTTCAAGTTTTTTCATTTCAGAAGTTCACAGAATTTGAGCCAAGAGTATCAGATTTAATTTGACAAGCAGATGATTACCTGTCCCAATGGCTATTAGTTAGTAATGATGTCGATATTGTGGAGATCTCGTGTTCTCATATTTCTCATTTCCTCAAAAAGTGCAAGTTTTACAAATAAGTTATGAAAGATTCAAAACTGCTGTAGAACATAAAGTTCTGGAATTAATTAAGTAAAAGATGGAAATGGTTTACTGCAGTGAAGAATAGACGCTCTCAGAAAGGTTACTTCTATGCCAAATTGTTCATCTTTCACATTCCATTCCAAAGTATTCCACTCCATTTCAAATTGCTAATCTTCAAATTGAACACTCACAGAAACCGTCCGAGTAAATTGGAATGGTCAAGACTTTCGGACAACTGTCAGATGCTCATGGAATATGCGTCAGCCATATGCTAGTGCTGGAATGATTGAGCATAGAAGTCAATGTACATTAATGTAGCAGAGTATATTTTCAAGAAACACTAGTCCCTTGTAAAAAATCAATTTCTTTCATAAGGAAAAAATGTTAGGTAAAGCATTCATCAATTTGATTGAGCTACCAAATATCAAAAGTTAGCATGAGTATGGAGTAAATAGATAAACAGATAAAGCATAGACAACTTGGTCTCTATTGATAGTTAAAATGCATATTAAGAAGCTAAGAACAAAGAGGTTGGTGTTTATTGCAATGACTATTCCTCGAGCACAAGCAGAGTGCCATGAGGTCTGTGGACACTTTAAGTTTAGGAGAAATGTGACGAACTTAAGAATCCTAGCAATCAACCCCAAATTCGTGCAAACGTACCTCCAACCAAGAAACGAAAAGAAGAAAGAATGATATAAAGAAAAAAAGAGAGAAAAAAAGCCTCAAGTGGACACCTATGCATGGTACACCATCCAGAATAGCGATAGTTGCAGGTACAGCTCCATTCTTCCTCACAATGACCTCCAACTCTTTAGCTGTCTCAAAATTCTGAGGATAAGGCATTCCTGGAAACAGCAACAAAATCCATAGTTGGAGCTACTATAAATAAAACATAAATGAGAAAGTAATACATGTAAGGTTAAGTAAGGCCAACTATTGAAATGCATTGTCGCACGGTCATAAGTCTTAATCTCAATCTATCAGTATGTTCGATGCGCAGTAAGGCCACAGGTGATGATGTAAGACATTGATCATTCAGGTAACACTTTGTTGTCAGTGACCCACTATATATATAAATTTAACATGGAACTCTCCATCTTTTATTTTTCTATTTTATTTGGGAGAGCAGGGTACAGGGAGGAAGAATCGATATCAGGGGCGGACCTAGTGCATAAACAGTGGATTCGCCTGAACTACAGCTTTTAGCTATGACGTTTTGTAATGTGTGTGTGTGAGAGTGTCCATTAAAGTTGGTATTTTAATAAAAGACTGCTTCAAGGGAGCAGGGGTGCAAAGACATTTTCTCCTCAAGCCAGTTAAAATTCCGAACCCACTGACTTTTCATCCTGCGTCCGCCCCTCATGGAGATCAAGTAAATTTTATTTGTAAACTTACTTTAACAACATTATTTCTCATCTATATTTCCATTACATTTTTTTTTCTACTCCCTAGAGAAGTACAATATTATATTCACTAACACAAGCTTTAGATTGTAATAATAACTAATACATAATTTTTTTCTTTTTTTAGAAGAGAGAAATTTCCGATGACCAGTGGCACACAGTTCGAAACTCGGTGGAAAATGGGTTTGCCCCTCTACTTATATACAAGGCTTTTGCCTGCGTCAGGGCTCGAACCCGTGACGTGCGCCTAACCCACACATCACAAGTTGTGCTCTCACCACTAGTATTAATTACTAGAAGTACATAATTTCCCTTCAGTTGTAATAATAACAGAAAACAGACAGTATACGCAAACGATAATAATTGAGCAAGAAGGTCAAAATCTTCTTCACTTAAATACAAGGTTTTTGCCTGCAGCAGGGTTCGAACTCGTGACGTGCCCCTAACCCACACATCACAAGCTGCACTCTCACCACTAGTACTAATTACTACATAATTCCCTTCAGTAGTACTACTAATAACATGTAGACAATATAAGCAGACGATTTAATTGAGCAATGAGGTCAAAATTTTCACGTACCATGAGATATTATGGTGGATTCAAGTGCAACAATTGGGCTGCCAGTTTTTAGTGCTTCTGATACCTCAGGTGATATCTTAATCCACTCCAAATTTTGACCATCAGAGCCAGCCTATAAAGCGTGAGAAAGAAATCATCATCAGGAAAAATTAGCATTTTTCCACTAACTAAAATTGAACAATAGAAATTAAACATTGGTAATCTGATTAGTATTTAACAACCTCGGAACCTGCTTTTGAATTGCAAAAAGAATAATTGTTCGTAAGAAAGAATGATTTTTGGAGCTACCTTAGAGGCAGAAACTTATGAAGTGTCCATTTTGATTAAGATATAACCATAAATTTAAGTTAATCGTTCGGAAAAATAGCTTTCCATAACTGAAACTGGAAAAAATTTCTCAGAAATTAAGGCATTTGCACTTTGATTACCATATCAAAATCACGACCCTGCTTTTGAATTGAAAAAAAAAACGGTAATCAGTAGTAAGAGAGTGTGATTTTTAGTGGTACCTTAGAGGCAAAAGCTGCTGAAGTTAAGTGTCGAGTGAGGATTTCGAGCCTAAAATTAGCGGAGGAAGCCATGAATCAGTTTTGATTTCAAAGTAACATTCACAGGTGTAAAGGGAAGGTAGTGTCGTTAGGTTTTTTTCTGCTTGTGAAGCCGGAGGGGCCGCTGATCGCATGTAAGAATGCGACTTGCAAATCGTATTTTAAGGATCCTACTTAAACGCGACTTATATATAGCAATTACTGAACCAAATAACTGTATTTTGTTGGGTAAAGTTCGGTAGAAAATGATAAATGATTCCTTAGCAGTTTTGTCCAATAATTTTGCCAAATGTGTGCTTTTTAATTTTCGTCTTATATTTAATAAATTTTAATTGTTAGTTTAAAAAACACAATATCAATATATCTTGAGGAAAAAATTATATATTAACAAAAGTGTTATGAAACAATAAAAGAAGAAAAGAGTATTACAGAGAAAAGTAGAGAGAGAATTCTTATTAATATTGGGATGAATTATAATGGAATAGAACCCTCTATTTATAGGGAGAGGGTGACTTAGCCACCAAGCAATGAACCCTAGAATCTCTCTAAATATAGACATTCACCATAAATACAATTCTATTTATAACACTCCCCCTTGAATGTCTATTCAACAGATAATGTGCCTCGTTAAAACCTTAACTAAAATAAAACCCAGTGGGAAAAAAATCTAGAGAAGGAAAAAGAGTACACATATCTAACAGTACGCCTTTTGGTTGCCTCTTTAAAAACCTTGCAAGGAAAACCCAGTGGGACAAAACCTTGTAAAGGAAAAAGAGTACAACGCGTATTAACTCCCCCTCATGAGAGCATCACTTCACATCCTTAAGCATTTGCATTCCAATCTTGTGCACCATCTTCAAAAGATCGTTGGTAGATATTTGATAAACAATATCAGCCATATTAACTTCAACGAATTTGTTTCACCTTGAGATCATCATCCCTGATAGATGTATTGTCTTCATATGATCTTGTTGGAATCATCATTTCAATATCTTCACGTAGGGGTGAAAACTCTTGCTATCATATTATCATGCTTATAGGTATAGCAAGATACATATGTGCACAAATTGCATTTAGGATATAGTACTTCATGACCATGAATTCTATATGCTTTAAGCAATTTAAATCCTTCAAGGATTTTTAAGTCATATAAGCTATATAATAGACTTTAGATGCATATCAAGTTTTCATGCCATGCTAGACATATAAGATATCGAAAACTGATTGCACATACCATTGACTTTATACTTTCAAGTATTTGAACTACATGTTCAAAACTACATGTCTTTCGTATGAAACCAATTCTACTTGAATTATTTCTCTAGACTTAAGATCCTCGTATATATTTATTTAGCGCTATCATAGATGTCGTCGATAAATATTTTATATCGGTTTCAATATTTTTTCATAAAGATATAACATAGAGATCTCTTCATTCATATTTTCAGGTACCTGAATCTCTGTTGAGATTTTATGAAGTGTTATGTCATGTGATCTTCTAGATCACTTGCCTCCTTTATTATGATCATTTTGATCATTTGCTCATCTTCTTTATCAAGAAGTTTATTTGAAACCGATTTGTCTATATGCTTTAAGCGTAGTATAGACTTTGTCCTTTTAGGACTTAATAGAAGCATTTGCAATAAGAATATAGTTACTTTCTTTTGGCCAGCAAATGTGTCTGGCATGCTTTGCAAAAAATTGCACATAAATTATCCTTTTATGAACTTCAAGTTCATCTTATTTTTTCGAGGATCTAGATGCACAAATGATAATTCATTCCACGTAACTATTTCTCCACTGTTTATCATGTCTCCCCCTCATGTTAGAAAAACTAACTTGTTACCTCAACTTTGTGAACCCATCTTTGTGCATTATGGTGTTAATCAAAATATACACCGCACATCAATAATAATAAGATGGAATTGGTTCCTAACCCTGAACCACTTGTGAGGGGAGAATGCAATATACTTTCCTATATAACATATATCAAACTGATATAGATAACTTTGTTCTCATAAGCAATAGTTTAGCTATTAAGTGGAGGCACTCAATAAATTATTTTGCTAAACCAACTGTGATGTAAACCAACTTATCAAGATGAACTATCTTGAGTTAAAATTCTGGAAATTATGCTCTAAATTAAATTATTGAGCAACTTACCTCGCAAACACCATGTTGCAGATTAATAATAATCGCACATGTAACTATCTCATAGATGCATCTTATGTGGTATACATGGCAAGTGAATGGGCCCATATTCACATTTGATATTTCCATCATTCATGGGATTCAATCCCAATTTTAATTGGTATATTAATTAATGAGAATAGGCAACATAATAGAATTCGTAAAGAACTTTCTAGTTCTTTAATATTTACCCATGTGAATTCTCTTTTATTTTTGCACATCATACTTAAATTGATATGGCTAAACCAATTATGCCAACTGAATAAATTATCAATATTGATAAACTTCAGATTTACACCATAACGTGTGCAATTATCAATAAACTCCAAATTTATTATTATGGGTTTTTATATCAATAAACTTCTCTTTATTGTGGCATTCTTTTGTTTGTGTAGTACAAACTGGAGATTAAAGCGGGTAGCTTTTCACATACATATTATCCCGCTATAAGTTGTAGTGATAGAAGATATTAAATCTTTCCTTTATTTATAGTCTCAATATAATCAACCGCTTTTGCGTATACTTTGGAAACTGAATAAGTTTCTTTGAGACTTACTACAACACAATACCTTATTGGTAATCAATTGTGTTTCTCCAAAATAGTGTAATTGGCTCTTGCAGAGTTCAAAATTAATTTTGTAGTACCACATATTCATCAACATCCATATGGTGAATATCTCTTTTAAAGAGAAAGTTATACCATTATGGTTATGGTCAAAATTATGTGCAAGATATGTTTCTTGCATTACCATTGTCTTTTAATAATCACAATGCCAAAATATTTTGGCGTACAATAAGTACGTGACCAATGACCATTTATGCCATAATAATGACATTATTTTCTTATTTCCTCTCAAACCTCCTTCTAGAGGTGAGCGTGGTATATTCACTACCACTAGCACGTTCATATTCCTCCAAGAACGAATATGTATTCATAAATCAGATGTTCTCACATTCACATCATGAATGGACCATAATCTTCTATATGTGCTTTATAAAATCTCATGTCAAATCGATGACAAATATTACTTTCAGAGAGTGAAGGATTATTTTGAGAATCCTTATTATTCTCATTATCACAATGATGACGATTATAATTTCGTCTAATACCACGTCTACATCCATTGATACCTTCACGGTAATAATTTTATCTTCTTTCAGACATATCACATACTGCTATCACATTCTCTTAAGGGAATGAGAATGAAGCAAATTTAATGGGACGGGTATGCACTTCTTGTGCCCATAATCATACATAAATTTGATTATGGCAAGACATAGAAATTTTATCACTTCGAGTGGTTATAATTTCTTACTAACTCCATTAGAGTTATAATCAAAATTTATTGTCTTTGCTTGTATTTAAAATTAAATTATAGAACGTCAAGAATTTAAACGAGAAAAATAAAGTAAAATACTTACCTTAAATCCAAAATTTAATCATGAAGGAAGTTCATGGAACAATTGACAACCATTATGCTCCATCCCAAAACTTCTACTCAATTGGTTAGAGTCTCGTGCTGATAACGTGTTATGAAACAATAAAAGAAGAAAAGAGTATTACAGAGAAAAGTAGAGAGAGAATTCTTATTGATATTGGGATGAATTACAATGGAATAGAACCCTCTATTTATAGGGAGAGGGTGACTTAGCCACCAAGCAATGAACCCTAGAATCTCTTTAAATATAGACATTCACCATAAATACAATTCTATTTATAACAAAAAGAGAATAAACAAGTCAAATCAGTATCTTTAAACTACTCACCGTTTCATATGCTTATATTTTATAGGTCCACAATTGTCATATAATACCTCAGTCCTTGATCGACAATAGCGTTTGGACATGAATTAGTTAATATTTAGGAAAAACTAATATTTAAAATTAAGTTGAATTTGAAAGTATTTAAATATGAAAACACATCTGAAATTTTCTGACTAAAAAACTTTAAAAAACTTCTAAAATCTATTTTTTAAAGTTCAGATTAGGTGAACTTTATATATAAATAAAACAAATAGTTTACATTCTCTCTCTATAACCGTTTCTCTCGGCGCTCGATTAGGTGAACTTACTAACGTACGCTAATCACCAAAATGGGAGGGCGACGAAGACCACGGAAGCGGGTGAATAAGGTACTAATTACGGATTTCAAGTTGCTTGAGGAACTGAAGGTAGGATCTGGAAATGGAAAATCACCAATTGGAGGAAATCTCCATAGATCTGCTACAAAGCAAACAACGACGGATAAAGATAATCAACTGGACAAAAAGGAATCGGAGAGCACGCCTATTACTGGGAAGGGGAAATCAGTTGCTGGTATGGAAGAATCAAGCACATGCAGGAAGGTTGACAATGATGAAGGTACCAACTGTCATTCAGGGGATACATCTAGGGCTAAGGCTGTACAGATTCAGGGTAGCATTTCTGGCACTAAGTGATCTAACAACAACAAGGAGAATGAAGGCGCTCAAAAGGTAATAAGGAATGGAAATTTACCTAAGGAGACTGGAAATATGCAGACCTGGGCAAGTGTAGTTACAGGAAGTAAGCTGGCATCAAAAGGCATGAATCTGAGATACATTCCACCTAGCATCCAGGAAGGGAAGACAATTGTAAAGTTGGAGCAGGAGGATATAGAAGAGGAGAGTGCAAAATGGAGAATGGCTATAATTCTGTATGTTATCGGAGATTCACCATCGATAGGAGCAGTGGAGAGATTTCTCATAACACAGTGGAAGTTTGGAGAGAAGCCCCAAGTATACTACCACAATGATGATTACTTTGTCATTCGATTCAAAAGCATAGAAGACAGAGGTGAGGTGTTGTTCTCAGGCCCAAACACAATTAATAATAGGCATGTGATAATGAAGGAATGGTCGATAGACTTTAATTTTCAAAATGAAGTGCTTAAAACTATTCCACTATGGGTGAAGTTTCCAAAACTTCCTCTAAGTTGCTGGGGAGGGAAGTCACTATGTAAAATCAGTAGTGGTTTAGGTACTCCTGTATACGCTGATGAGTGCACCACCAAGATTGCACGCATATCATATGCAAGGGTCCTTATTGAAATGGATATTACTAGACCACTTCCTACGAGCATTGCTGTCCAGGACCCTAAGGGAGGGGTGTTTGAACAGGAAGTGCAATATAATTGGGAGCCTGAGTATTGTGCATCGTGTTTGAAAATAGGTCACAATTGAAAGAATACAAATATGCAGAAGCAACCAGTACAAGGCCAAAGAGAAAAACAGCCAAAGCCTATGCAAATTTGGAGGAGAAGTCATCAAGTGAAGATAAGTGAAAAACAGAATGAGCAAATACGGAATACAAAAGGGCAAACAATTGGTGGAAAGGATGCTGATAACAAAGGGTAGGTTACTGCAACAGAAGCACAAACAGAAAGATGGACAATGGTGAGAACAAAATCAGCCACTAAAATGGCCAAGAGTGGGGGTAACAAAGAAAGAGAGGTAGATACAAATAATGGATTTAGCTCATTAGCAGGATGGGCAAATGATCCACCAGGCCAAGTCATGGTAATGCAGCAAGATAAGCAATATGATACTTTCCAAATCTTGGAGTGACTACAAACAATAATTGAAATACAAACACAAGCAATTGTCGCTGAAGGACTTGGTCAAGCATATTATAATTGAAAATACCAATCGCAAGCAAGCTGTTGCTGACAAGGAGATTGCTACAAGAGCCAACTTTGTGGAGGACAATAAGCGGCAGAACAAATCAAATAACGGGTATGATAAAAGAAATGGTTATAAGCCCAAAACCAACAATCAAACCTTTAAGAGTAGCCAAGGGGGTGCAGATAATCAAGACCATTTCCCTCCATTACTAAGATGAAAGTTATTACTTGAAATGTGAGGGGAATGAATAAGTTGTATAAGCAAAAGGAGCTAAGGGAGTTTATTAAGGAGAATAAAGTTAATATTATAGCCATCATAGAACATAGAGTAAGGAATGTAAAAAGGGGCATGTGATAAACAAAATAGTACCTACATGGGAATGGATCTCAAACACTTCCTTGAATAATAGAGGGAGGATATGGCTGTTATGGGACCAAAATTTGCTGTGGTTAAGAAAATCAGTGTGCATAATCAATACATACAAGCTGAAATCAATTGTGCTGCCAATGCAATAAAATTTCATTTTACATCTGTTTAAGGCCTTCATACAGTGCAGGATAGGAAGGAGTTATGGAGAAAGCTAAGGGAAATAGAAAGCAGGCAACAAGAACCATGGCTTGTAATGGGAGACTTCAATGCCATACTTGAGTTAGAGGACAGAATGCATGGCAATGTGGTACAAGATCATGAGACAAGAGACTTTAGAGAGTTTGTAGAAGATGCTGGTATGACTGAGCTACAGGCAATAGGAAGACCATTCACGTGGACTAATAGCCATGTTTTTAGCAAAATTGACAGGGCATTAGTAAATGTGAAATGGATGAACAATATGCCTCCTATTCAAGTTCATGTTCTAGAATCATATTTTTCTGATCATTCACCTCTAAGTGTTGAATTGGGAAGACAACAGAAGACAACAACTAGGTCATTCAGATTTATGAATTGTCTGGCTGATGATCCTAACTTTGGGAAGATAGTAGCAGATAACTGGCAGATAAGTACAAATGCAGTATACATGAAAAAAGTATGGCTCAAGCTGAAGCACATGAAACAAGCAATGGAAGGCCTGAATGCAAAGGAGTTTCCTGGGATTGCTGACAAAATTAAAGGCATCAGGAATGATCTTCAATTGTTACAACAACAGATGAGAACTTATAATCAGGATTCTCATAATTTTGAAGTGGAAAAAGAGTTAAGATTACAGCTGGAGAAATGGGATTTAATAGAGGAGAGCATCTATAAACAGAAGTTTAGAGTCCAATGGCTTAAACTAGGAGACTCTAACTCAGCTTATTTTTTTGCCAGCATCAAGAATATGAGAGCCCAGAATCAGATCAAAGCACTTAGGGGATATTGTCCAAACAGAAAAGGGGATAGAAGAGTAGATACTAAACTTTTATCAGGGCTTACTTGGGGGTGTAAGTCCTACACTGCCTGCTGTAAATTTAGATGATATGAGGAGGGGACCTATGCTGTCAAGAGGGCAACAAATGCAGCTCATCCGACCATTTAATAGAGAAGAAGTTTGACAAGCACTTCAGGGGATAGATGACAACAAAGCCCTGGGGATAGATGGTTTCAATTCACTGTTTTTTAAGAAAACATGGGCCATGATTGGAGATGAGGTAACTGAAGCTGTTTTGAATTATTTTTTTTTATACTAAGAAGCTCTATCAATCGATAAATTGCACATCTTCCCCGAGGTAACAGAACTACCACTATAATTCCGAGTCACCTATCCAGTTTGTGAGTGAGCCCGCCCTACGGATCCCCTCTGTTCAATGGAGGAGGGGTCATACCTTCCCCGCCCGCTTAGTTTCACATTTCTCTATAACCTTGGTGCCTAAGGTTAAGAACCCCACATCAGTGAAGCAATATAGACCTATATCTTGTTACTCCACACTATATAAGATCATCTCCAAAATGCTTACTAGTAGACTACAAGGAGTCATGGATAGCATCATTGATAAGAGTCAAGCTGCATTTGTACCTGGCAGACTTATCACATATAATTTTATCCTTAGTCATGAACTAGTAAAAGGATATGGGAGAAAAGGGGTGTCGCCAAGATGCATATCAAAATTGACATGCAAAAAGCCTATGACTCTATTGAATGGGTGTTCCTAGAACAAGTTCTAAATGCACTTAATTTCCCAGAACCATTTGTGAGATGGATCATGGTGTGTGTCTCAACAGTCTCATATTCTGTAGTCATAAATGGTAAACCAAGTGTTCCCTTTACTGCTAAGAGAGGAGTAAGGCAGGGTGATCCTTTGTCACCATTCCTGTTTGTGATTGCCATGGAATATCTTAGCAGATCATTGAGAACACTGACAGAAAATCCAGACTTTAACTACCATCCTCAATGTGATAAATTGAACATAATAAAAATGGGGTTTGCAAATGATTTGTTGATGTTCTGTAGAGGGGATGTGGTATCTACTCAGGTTTTATACAAACAATTCCAGCAATTCTCTATGGCTTCTGGGCTAATTGCAAATCAAGGGAATAGTGCTGTGTATTTTGGAGGGGTACCAGAACAGATTCAACAACAAATTATAAAGGAGTTACGCTTCTCTGTAGGAACTCTACCCTTCAGATACTTGGGAGTTCCATTGAGTTCAAAAAGACTAACTATTGGACAATGCCGGCCATTACTGAAAAGGATGGTGGGGAGAACAACCTCATGGACATCAAAGATGTTGTCTTATGCAGGGAGATTGCAGCTGATTAGAATTGTGCTTATAGCTATCCAACAATTCTGTTCTCAAATTTTCATACTGCCAAAGAAGGTGATTCAGAGGATTGAACAAATATGCAGAAGGTTTTTGTAGAATGGGAATAATGAATGCTCAAAGAAAGCTCTAATTGCATGAGATAAAATCTATGTGCCAAAATCAACAGGTGGCCTCAACATAGTAGATATACACACATGGAATAAAGCTGTCATTCTCAAGCATTATTGGAATTTATGCAAGAAGAAAGATAGGTTGTGGATTCAATGGGTGCATATCTACTATATAAAGGGTAATCAAGTGTGGGAAAGCAATGCTCCGCAAGCATCTTGGCTGATTCAAAAAATCCTAAAGACTACGCAGTACTTGGAGGAAGTAGGGGTATCTATAGAGGAATTCCTAAAAGGTGATACATATGCTATCAAGATAATGTATAACAAGCTGAGAGGCAAATATTCTAAAGTGCAATAGAGGAAATTGATCTGTAATAACCAGGGTAGCCCTAAATGGTATTCGTATTATGCCTTGCAATACAAGACAGACTTTACACAAAGATGAGATTGAAAAAGTGGGATATGGGGTATGACACAACATGTGCACTATGTGATAATGAGGAAGAAGACATTCAACACTTGCTTTTTAAATGTCCGATCACATCTCAGATATGGCAACAAATACTCAATTGGCAGGGAATCTAGCATCAAGCTATGGGGTGGAAGGAAGAAATTGAATGGGCTCAAAAATATGCTTCTGGCAATAGTGCCAGAGTAGAAATATTATCTCATGGCTCTAGTAGGAAGTGTGTACTATACTTGGTTGGACAGGAACAACAAAATCTTTCAACAAAAAACAAGACCAGCAGCAGCTATAGTGAGGCAGGTCATTCAAGATATACACTGCAAAGGGAGAATGAGGAAGAAATTGGCACCATTATTGAAACAGCTTGATTACTATCCTAGTTAGATTGTTTAGTAGATAAAGCATAGTTTATAGTTTTCTATTTGTATGCATGGAAGAAGATGAAGTATACTAAAGTTGGGGCTGATGTCCAACTTTAGAGGTTTCGGAACACTATGGAAATATTTTCCTGGTAATAAGAATTCAGAATTACCAAAAAAAAAGTTCAGATATTATATTTCACGCTTGAAGTTGAAGTACCAGGCCAGCTTGATAAACAAACATAAATACATGTTTGGGTGTAAAATACTATTTTATTATTTGTAAGTACTGAATTTTAGTATTTACAAATACTTATTTTTGTTCATAAATATTTTTAATTATAAAAGGGAAAAGATCACTTTTAGCCGGCTGTCAAAACTATTTTTAAATTTGGTAACTGCAAAAGTGTATAAAATATGTATATTACACGCACAAAGGCTGTTATTTTGAAAGCGGCTATACAACGTCATTTTTTCATTATAAAACATCAACATTGGTATTTCAAACAGAATAATATTAGTTTGAATGATTATTCTATGTGAAAAGAACTTTCACTTATATATCTTCAATTTTCACAAACTAGTTTTTCAATAAGAAATTCATGTTGAAGCACAATTTTTTTTTTTTAAATTGAACTACTTTTAAAAAACCAATTCAAATTAAACGATTCAATTATGGATCTAAAAAGACTAATACAAGTGTTCTCCAAATACATTTCCCTAAACGTAGTGTAATATGACCATTTTACTTAATTTTTGAAAATACATAATCTCCCAAAAATCTTATCATGGTCAAACGACTGAAAATCTTCAAATATTCGAGCTGACTTGACCTAAGGAGTATTAAAAAAATAATATTTTTAATATATCAAAAAGAAATATTCAAATTAATGTCTATGTTCATTCCTTGATATAATATTAATTGCTCTTTATTATACAAATTACTCTTATTGTTTGTAACAGATTTTACAATACAATTTTGAAATAATAAAACTGATTTTGAATATATATATATATATATATATATATATGAGATTCGAAGACATTTTGTAGCCTTAAATGGTTTTACGTTTTGTTCATTAAAGCCTTAATGGCTTTTCATTTTGGACGCTACTTAGTCAAAAGCAAACTGACCAAACATCTTAATTGTATTGATGTTTCAAAACGTTTTAATTTTCTAAATGAGAACGTTTGTTTGTAACAATCATTCCATTTTGAAAAAGCAATTATGGCTTGGACGTTATCTGAAAGATAGTTCCTTTGTTTTGGACTATATATAAATATATTTCAGTGTTCATCTTCTAAGTAGAGTGAATAAAGTTAAAACTTTTCTTCCCTTTTCCTTTGTGCTGGGTTTTTTTCTCGTAAGTCTTTGTTGTTTCTGCTCCTAGTTATACTAGAAGAGCTTGTTGAATTCTAGGGGATACGCCTAATAATATTCATGGTGTGAGCGAAATATCCTTAAGGACAGTGTCCTTGACACGCCTCAAGCTAAACTTTTTATTCTTCAATATCATCCAATTTTCCAACAATCTTAAGGATATTTACACGTAGTTATTATGGAGAACAACACTGCTAATGTTGTTGTTGATGCTACTACACCTGCTGCACCAACTGTTTCTGTTGTTGTTCCATCACCAATTACCTATGCCAAACCTTTTCCTGATGTTTCAAAAATTGAGGTTTTTGGTGGAGATAATTTTAAGCGTTGGCATGAACGGGTGCATTCTATTCTGGATATGCATGGAGTTGCTTTTGCACTAACTGATCCTAAGCCAACTGATGCAACATCCATTCAGATGGATCAATGGGTTCATGCTACAAATAAGGTATGTAGACATACTATAATTTCTACTCTTTCTAACGAATTGTTCGATGTCTACGTTTCCTAAAAGGAGGTAAAAGAAATCTGGAAGTCAATGATAACAAAGTACACTGCTGAAGATGCTACTAAACAAAAGTTTGTAATTGAAAACTATTACAAGTGGGAGATGCCGGAGGACAGGGACATAACTGCAAAAATCAACGAATATCACAAGTTGATTGAAGATCTCAAATCTGAAGATATTTCTCTACCCGAACAATTTGTTGCTGGTATGCTTATAAAAAAGGTAATTGCTTTGTGTGTGGCAAACCTGGCCATCATGATGCTCAATGCCGGAAGAGGGTTGGGAATGACAATCCCGCTAAAGCTAAAGTAAATTTAACTGAAGCCAAAACGGATGACATAATTGCTGCAGTTGTTTCCCAAGTGAGCCTTGTGGCCAATGTGAAAGATTGGGTGTTAGATTCGGGTGCCACTAGGCACATATGTGCTAACAAAAAAGACTTTGTGTCTTACACCCAAGTTGAGGAAGGAGAAGAGGTTGTATATCTTGGTGACTCAAGGACTACCCTAGTTCTTCAAAAAGGCAAAGTTCTTCTCAAACTCACATCTGGCAAAACCTTGGCATTGAATGACGTATTGCATGTTCCTTGTGACGACCCAAAGTGTCATCACCAGATTTCTTCCTATTTCCGTGCTTTCGAGGCCTTGAAAACCTTGCTTTTAGTTGCCTCGATTTGCATGCGCAGTCCGGGCGCGAAGCCGGAAAGCTTTTATGTTAAAATATGTGAACTTTATGAAAAATTTGAAGAATTTCGATATTAATATTGCTAAAGTTGACTTTGGTCAACATTTTTGGTAAACGGACCCGGACCCGTGATTTGGCGGTCCCGTAGGGTCCGTAGAAAAATATGAGACTCGGGCATATGCCCGGAGTCGAATTTCGAGGTCGAGAGCCCGAGAAATGAATTTTTCTGTGAAATTATCTTTCTGAAATTATTAAGGAAAATGGGAATGAAAATTTATTAAAAGACTATGGTATCGGGCTCGTATTTTGGTTCCGACGCCCGGTACAAGTCTTAAATATGTGTTAAGCGCTTTCTGTAAAGTTTGGTCAAAATCGGACGTCATTTGACGTGTTTCGGACCTAAATATCTAAAGTTAGAAGTTTAAGAAGTTTGAAATGAAAATGATGATTTTGAGGCTTGATTCATGGATTTTGATGTTATTTTGGCGATTTGATCGCTCGAGTTAATTCGTAGGATGTTATTGAGTTAGTGTGTGTGTTTGGTTAGGAGCCCCGAGGGCTCGGGAGTGAATTGGAGGTGGTTCGGGGTGTTTTTGCACTTGAGAAGTTAGCAGATTTTCTGCAATTTTTACACAGGGGTTTTCTTCATCGCGTTCGCATCTTCAGGTCCGCGTCCGCGTAGTTCTGTGCCTTCCCACTTCGCGTTCGCGTCTTCACCCTCGCGAACGCGTAAGCCAAATTCAAGCCCCAGTATTTCCCTTTACCGCGTTCGCGCTCTGGCCATCGCGTTCGCGATGATTTGTTGTGTTCTCTATCGCGTTCGCGTTCCTTAGCACGCGTTCGCGTAGGCCAATCTTAGACCCCGACATTTTTCCTCTACGCGTTCGCGTTCCCTTTCACGCGTTTGCGATGCATTGCCCAGTTTACCCTTCGCGAACGCGGCCTCCTTCCCGCGAACGCGAAGGGCAATTTTGCCCAGTTATATTTTAATGTCCAGAACAGTAGCAGCACGGGATTTCTCATTTTTTTTCATACGAGCTCTTCTCCCTAACACTCCATAGACGAAATTTGAAGGCCTTTTCCTCCATAGCTTCTTAGGTAAGTGTTCTTACCTTCATCCTCCCTTAATTCCTTCATCTAATCACTAAATTCCTAGCCCTAAATCATGAAATCAAAGTAGAAATTGGGGGTTTTGGGTAGAGTTAGGTTTTTGAGAATTTTGGGTGATTCAACCTCAATTTGGGGTCGAATATTAAAACAAATTGTGTATTTGAACTCGTGGGGTTATGGGTGATTGGGTTTTGGTCCGAGCCTCGTGTTTGGACCATGTGGGCCCGGTGTCGAATTTTGGTATTTTTGGGAAGATGATTGGAATTTCATTTCTAGGCTATGAGATTATGTTTTTGAGCCCTTATTGATATTATGGAACTAATTATGACTAGATACCATTGTTTCGAAGTCGGATTGTAGAGGAAAGGCGGTATTTTAGGATTGATTGCTATTCTTTGGACCGAGGTAAGTGTTTGTTCTAACCTTGGCTTGAGGGAATAGGATTAGAATGCTATTTGCTACTTGCTAAATGTGGAGTGCGGTGTATAGGCATGGTGACGGTTGTCTATGCACCGGAGTCTAGCATGACCTGTGAGTCTTAATTGCTTTTAATTCGAATGATGTGGCACCACTACCTTGTCTAATCGATAAATTTCATATAATGTGAACGGTTGAGGAAGAATTGTGATTGATATATTTTGGAGCGTTGGCTCGAACAAGAATGTGATAGTAGAGAAAGAACTGATTTAAAAGAGGGTGTGTTGTGATTATTCCCTTGCCGGGACATGTAGACTATTATTATGTATTTTCCCTTGCCGGGATATTTGGGCTGTTAGTTGTACCCTTGCCGGGTTAGAATGTTATGTTGTCGAATTGCCCAAATGGGGCCTTCTTTACAAAGTCAGACATTTTGAGCTATAACATGAGATCGTGTGGCACGCCGTCCACTTATATACTATAATATGGGATCGTGTGGCACGCCGTCCACTTATATACTATAATATGGGATCGTGTGGCACGCCGACCACTATATATGTCATGTAATGGGATCGTGTGGCGCGCCGACCACTTATGTATTATAATATGGGATCGTGTGGCACGCCGTCCACTATATCATGGAAACCTGGAGTAGTTCTGCTGTTATTTCTAATAATTCGTTTTCATCTGTTATTCCCGAGCATGCCCCCTTCCCAGCTTTACTTGATATCTTCTGTTATTATTTCCGTTGGTCTTGTATATGTGTATATATATCTGTACAGGTTGTTTTTGGTAGGTCCTGTCTAGCCTCGTCACTACTTCGCCGGGGTTAGGCCAGGCACTTACCAGCACATGGGGTCGGTTGTGCTGATGCTACACTCTTTGCATCTTTGTGCACAGATCAGGGAGTAGCTTTCGGACCGCAGCAGTAGGATTTGCCGGGAGCTATCTTCAGTCCAGGGACTCACGAGGTAGCCTAGCAGGCGTTCGCAGGCCGAAGTCCCTTCTATGTTTTAGTTTGTTTACCTTGTATCGAACAAACACTATGTACTTCCTTTCAGACTTGTTTTTAGCATTCTATAGTAGTCCGTGAGCTAGTGACACCAGACTCTGGGTAGAACTATGTTTCAAACTTCCGCACTTTTGGTTTACAGTTGTGTTAATCTAAAATCTTCCGCTTATTTATTGTTCTCATGTATTGTATTGTTCGAATGAAATCAGTAACAATGTTTTAAATGTTTGGCTTGCCTAGCTCCGATAGTAGGCGCCATCACGACTCTCGATGGTGGGAAATCCGGGTCGTGACAAGTTGGTATCAGAGCACTAGGTTACATAGGTCTCACTACTCACGGACAACCTTGGTCTATCTCATAATTCAGACAGGAAGTCTGAATCAGGCTCTCCTTTGGTTATACTTTTTTTTACTTTTCTGATGCAATTTTTACTCATTCTGGTTAGTAATAAGTTGTAATAAACGCTTGGGGCTGGCTAGTGAAAATGGGTGGGTAACTATGCATGCAAAGGGTAGAAATCATACCTATAGGTCTAGTACAATTCCGCATATTCAGATACATATAGAGATCATGTCTATAGCTCTATTATAATTTTGCATATTTCAAATACATATAGAACTCATGACTATAGGACTACTATATTCCTGCATATCCAACCTTCATATAGAACCCATGTCTATAGGTATTTTGAATTCTGCATATTCAAATAGAAATCATGCCTATAGGTCTATTCTGAATTCTGCGTATCCAACTTCGTATAGAAATTATGCATATAGGATTGTTCAATTCTGCATATTCAATTACATCTAGATACCATGTTTATAGGCCTTAAACAAATTCCGCATCTAGATACCATGTTTATAGGTTCAAAACAAGCCTCATGCATTTAGATACTATGTCTATAAGGCTTCTGCATTTTTACCCCATGTCTACAAAGTTTAAAATCAGCAGCGCATAGAAAGCATGCCTATAGGAATTTCTAATTGAATCTGATTCGCCTCACTTAGTGTTANGAGATATTGTTCGCCTTCATGGGGTGCCGGTATCTATTATTTCGGATCGGGGTACGCAGTTTACCTCGCACTTCTGGAGAGCAGTTCAGCAGGAGTTGGGCACCTAGGTTCAGTTGAGCACAGCGTTCCATCCTCAGACGGACGGCCAGTCCGAGAGGACTATTCAGATATTGGAGGATATGCTCCGAGCCTGTGTTATTGATTTCGGAGGCTCGTGGGACCAGTTCTTACCTTTAGCAGAGTTCGCCTACAACAACAGCTACCAGTCCGGCATTCAGATGGCTCCATATGAGGCGTTGTATGGTAGGCGATGTCGGTCTCCAGTAGGATGGTTTGAGCCGGGAGAGGCTCCATTATTGGGTACAGATTTAGTTCAGGAGGCCTTGGATAAGGTCAAGATCATTCAGGACAGGCTTCGTTCGGCTCAGTCGCGGCAAAAGAGTTATGCGGATCGTAAGGTTCGAGATGTAGCTTTCATGGTTGGTGAGCGGGTCTTGCTCCGAGTGTCGCCTATGAAGGGCGTGATGAGATTTGGGAAGAAGGGCAAGCTTAGCCCTAGGTTCATTCGCCCATTTGAGATTCTCGATCGTGTGGGAGAGGTGGCTTACAGACTTGCCTTGCCGCCCAGCTTGTCAGCCGTGCATCCAGTGTTTCATGTGTCCATGCTTCGGAGGTATCACGACGATCCAGCCCACGTGTTAGATTTCACCACTGTCTAGTTGGACAAGGATCTGTCTTACGAGGAGGAGCCGGTAGCCATTCTAGACCGGCAGGTTCGACAGTTGAGGTCGAAGAGTTTTCCATCAGTACGTGTTCAGTGGAGAGGTCAGCCTCCTGAGGCATCGACTTGGGAGTCCGAGTCTGATATGCGGAGCCGTTATCCTCACGTATTTCCTGACTCAGGTACTTTTTTCTTTTTTCCGTTCGAGGACAAACGGTTGTTTTAGAGGTGGAGAATGTGACGACCCAAAGGGTCATCACCGGATTTCTTCCTATTTCCGTGCTTTCGAGGCCTTGAAAACCTCGCTTTTAGTTGCCTCGATTTGCATGCGCAGTCCGGGCGCGAAGCCGGAAAGCTTTTATGTTGAAATATGTGAACTTTGTGAAAAATTTGAAGAATTTTGATATTAATATTGCTAAAGTTGACTTTGGTCAACATTTTTGGTAAACGGACCCGGACCCGTGATTTGGCGGTCCCGGAGGGTCCGTAGAAAAATATGAGACTCGGGCATATGCCCGGAGTCGAATTTCGAGGTCGAGAGCCCGAGAAATGAATTTTTCTGTGAAATTATTTTTCTGAAATTATTAAGGAAAATAGGAATAAAAATTGATTAAAAGACTATGGTATCGGGCTCGTATTTTGGTTCCGACGCCCGGTACAAGTCTTAAATATGTGTTAAGCGCTTTTTGTAAAGTTTGGTCGAAATCGGACGTCATTTGACGTGTTTCGGACCTAAATATCTAAAGTTAGAAGTTTAAGAAGTTTGAAATGAAAATGATGATTTTGAGGCTTGATTCATGGATTTTGATGTTATTTTGGTGATTTGATCGCTCGACTTAGTTCGTAGGATGTTATTGAGTTAGTGTGTGTGTTTGGTTAGGAGCCCCGAGGGCTCGGGAGTGAATTGGAGGTGGTTCGGGGTGTTTTTGCACTTGAGAAGTTAGCAGACTTTCTGCAATTTTTGCACAGGGGTTTTCTTCATCGCGTTCGCATCTTCAGGTTCGCGTCCGCGTAGTTCTGTGCCTTCCCACTTCGCGTTTGCGTCTTCACCTCGTGAACGCGTAAGCCAAATTCAAGCCCCAGTATTTCCCTTCATCGCGTTCGCGCTCTGGCCATCGCGTTCGCGACGATTTGTTGTGTCCTCTATCGCGTTCGCGTTGTTCCTTAGCACGCGTTCGCGTAGGCCATCTTAGACCCCGACATTTTTCCTGCTACGCGTTCGCGTTCCCCTTTCACGCAGATATTGCGATGCATTGCCCTTGTACCCTTCGCGAACGCGGCCTTCCTTCCCGCGAACGCGAAGGGCAATTTTGCCCAGTATATTTTAATGTCAGACAGTAGCACACGGGATTTCTCATTTTTTTTTCTACAGAGCTCTCTCTACACTCCATAGACGAAATTGAAGGCCTTTTCCTCCATAGCTTCTTAAGGTAAGTGTTCTTACCTTCATCCTCCTTAAATTCCTTCAAATCCTAATCACTAAATTCCTAGCCTAAATCATGATCAAAGTAGAAATTGGGGGTTTGTGGGTAGAGTTAGTGTTTTGAGAATTTTGGGGTGATTTCAAACCTCAATTTTGGGTCGAATATTAAAACAAATTGTGGTATTTGAACTCGTGGGTTATGGGTGATTGGGTTTTTAAGGTCCGAGCCTCGTGTTGACCATGTTTGGGCCGGGTGCTCGATTTTGTACTTATTTGGGGCAGATGAATTGGAATTTCATTTCTAGGCTAAATATATATTATATATTATTGAGCCTTATATGATATTATGGAACTAATTATGACTAGATACCCAAATTGTTTCGGAGTCGATTGTAGAGGAAAGCGGTTTGAGGATTGAATTGCTATTCTTGTGGTACCGAGGTAAGATAGATAATATATATAACCTTGGCCTGAGCGGAATAGGATTAGAATGCTATTTGCTACTTGCTAAATGTGGAAGTGCGGTGTATAGGCATGGTGACGGTTGTCTATGCACCGGAGAGTCAGCATGAACCGTTGCACACTTAATTGCTTTTAATTCGAATGAATGTGACACCACTACTCTTGTCTAATCGATAAATTGTAATATAATGTAAACGGTTGAGGGAAGAATTTGATTGATATATTTGGAAGCGAGATACAGATCAGCATAGTAGAGAACGAAGTGAATTTAAAAGAAGGGTGTGCTTTGATATGCCTATTGCGGGACGTGTAGACATTATATGTATTCTCATTGCCGGGATAATATAGAGAGCCTGTTAGCTGTAGCCCTTGCCGAATATATATTATAAAATTTGCCGCATGGGGCCTTTCTTATCAAAGTCAGACATTTGAGCTATAACATGGGATCTGTGTGGCACGCCGACACTAATATATCGTCAATAAATGGAATCGTGATGGCACGCCCGTCCACGTTATATACTATAATATGGGATCGTGTGGCAACGCCGACCACTATATATGTCATGAAATGGATTCATAGACACTTGGTATTATAATATGGGATCGTGTGGGCAGCCGTCCACTCTAATCATATATATGTAATATAGGAAACCTGGAGTAGTTCTGCTGTTATTTCTAATAATTCGTTTTCCATCTGTATTCCAGGCATCCCCTTCCCAGCTTTAACTTTGAATATCTTATGTTATTATTTCCGTTGGTCCTTGTCCACTTGTTTGTATATAGTATTTCTGTACAAGGTTGTTTTTGGTAGGTCTTTAGCCTCGTCACTACTTCGCGGGGTTAGCCAGGCACCTTACCAGCACATGGGGTCCCG